>NC_134832.1:102596177-102650190 GCF_004210375.1 Tachypleus tridentatus
CAATTAATACATAAGCTTTCGGCTCAATTACCTGAGGCTTCTTCAGATGCGAGAAGAATTGAGCTCAAACCGTTTACATTAACTAAAAAAACTAAAACAACTTAATGATAGTCCAAATAAATTACTTAATAAAAATATAATTACACATGTTAAAAGCCTGAAAAGTTACTAAGGCTTCATTTTGTTAAATTACTAACAGTGAGGTAATGTCACTTTATAACCAGTATGGTGTTCACAAAATTAGTACTTCCTCCAAACAAAACCTAAGTTTGATAAGTTATCTTGAATACCTTATAAATGCTTTCACTGGAAGGTTATAATTTCCACATATAAATTCTGAAAACGCGAAGTTAGCTTAGCAAAAAGACCTATTACTTGAAAATATTGCTACATAAAAATGTGAACGTCATTGCGCATTAATAAAGTTACTAAAAAACAGAATTTGCATAAAATATATATTAAATTCATTTCGAAATATATCTCAATTTGTGACAACAGGACGTTACACGTGCAAGAAATATCTGTGGTTTTGAAACATCAATTTGTAAATGTCTGCGCATGTGTTATGTACTAATCATTTTGAGCGACTCAGTGATGTAAAATAAGGGTACTCTCTACTACCTACTTAAAGTCGAACAGAAACCACGAGTTTGAAATCAGTTTTCTCCAATTCACATCCGAGAGCTGAAAGAAGAAGAAATAAAGTGCGCATGCAGAAATATTTGTAACAAAAGTTTTATTTGCATTACATTACATCTTTAAAACTTCCAAACAAAGGAAAGACCTTGTTTATTATTTATAAAATATAAGATTGAAAGAGGTAAATAATACCCTGAACCTATTTCATAATAGTCTGTAATGTGAGACCGCAAATCAGTCATTGTTACTGAGCATACAGTGTTTAAAATAACCGTTGAAGCTATAAAGTTTAGCAGTCGAAAACTTTGTCTCATAGAAAATATCCAATTTTTTTACTGTCATAGACCCAAGCGCAATTACAGTATTATGCTGATATGCAGATTATATAAATGGCAAACCCATAGTTCTATTTCAAGAAACATAAGATACCAACTGAGTTGCCTCAAGAAGGTACCTGAATGGATCTTTGGTAGAATTTCGCCAGATATTGAAAAACTTGTAGGTAATTTTTGGTGTTCTGTTGTTTCTATCTTCCTTCACGCTCATTTAAGTCTTATGTCAAGGAACGCCCTCGCTTTGTTTCCTTTCCTTAAAACATAAATCAGAAACACTTCTTTGTAGCCTGAAACAGTATATACATATCTGTAGTGTTGTTGTTATTTTACGCAATGCACACGTGTGTGCAAATTATTTGTAAACATAGCAAAATCATAATATATATATATATATATGATTTTGAAGTATAAACATGTACTTGTGTGTATTTGTGTGTATATATATATATATATATATGTTTGCACATGTTAAATTTCGTATCATATGTACATGTATAAATATATAACGTTTAGTAAAAATTACCTTTATTGATTGTCTAGACTGGTATTTCATCTGTTTTATTTTTCTCGATGTTATTTATAGGATATTATGTGATTTACATAGTGTTTTTTAGTGAGCAAATTTAATTTATATTGTACGTGCTTAGAAAAAGATTATGTGTAAATAAAGGGTAATTTTGTACAAATTAACAGTTGTTATTGAGTAATATATAACCATTGATTGCATGTCCAATAAATGTGACATGATTGAAAAGAGTCCTACAGACGGTAAAAGAGTTCATTTTATACAGTTTTCTGTTATCACAGTATTAAAGTTGTGTAGCTCATATCAAAAATACGTCACCTGATAAAAGTTACAGTTTGGTAATTCTCTATAACGCAACACTATACTTGTTCAGTCGAATCCATGTCACACCAAAATGTTTTCTCTTTCAGTCGTGGAGGCATTATAATATGACGATCCATACAACTACTCGTTGGTAAAAGAGTAGCTCAAGAGCGGTTGGTGATGATGATCTCTGTCTTTCCTCTAGTCTTACACTGCTTGATTAGAGATGGCTAGCGGAGATAGCCCTCGTGTAGCTACGCGCGAAATTTAAAATAAACAAACAAACTCTTTACAAATCCCCCACCACTCTAGGTCATCTAACTTTTTACAAGTCTCCTTATCACTTTAGGTCATCTAGCTCTTTCCAAGTCTCTTATCACTCTAAGTCATCAAGCTCTTTACAAGTTCCCTCATCACTCTAGGTCATCTAGCTCTTTACAAGTTCCCTCATCACTCTAGGCCATCTAGCTCTTTACAAGTTCCCTCATCACTCTAGGTCATCTAGCTCTTTACAAGTTCCTTCATCACTCTAGGTCATCTAGCTCTTTCCAAGTTCCTTCATCACTCTAGGCCATCAAGCTCTTTACAAGTTCCCTCATCACTCTAGGTCATCTAGCTCTTTACAAGTTCCTTCATCACTCTAGGCCATCTAGTTCTTTACAAGTTCCCTCATCACTCTAGGTCATCTAGCTCTTTACAAGTTCCCTTATCACTCTAGGTCATCTAGCTCTTTACAAGTTCCCTTATCACTCTAGGTCATCTAGCTCTTTACAAGTTCCCTCATCACTCTAGGTCATCTAGCTCTTTACAAGTTCCCTCATCACTCTAGGTCATCTAGCTCTTTACAAGTTCCCTCATCACTCTAGGTCATCTAGCTCTTTACAAGTTCCTTCATCACTCTAGGTCATCTAGCTCTTTACAAGTTCCTTCATCACTCGAGGCCATCTAGCTCTTTACAAGTTCCTTCATCACTCGAGGCCATCTAGCTCTTTACAAGTTCCCTCATCACTCTAGGTCATCTAACTTTTTACAAGTCTCCTTATCACTTTAGGTCATCTAGCTCTTTCCAAGTCTCTTATCACTCTAAGTAATCAAGCTCTTTACAAGTTCCCTCATCACTCTAGGTCATCAAGCTCTTTACAAGCTCCTTCATCACTCTAGATCATCTAGCTCTTTACAAGTTCCCTCATCACTCTAGGTCATCAAGCTCTTTACGAGTCCCTCCTCACTTTTCGTCACGATCAATTTCTAAAACATGAAATTTGTTATATTTTATAACGAAATTTGTCGATGATATTCGACTCTTTCAACATCATTATTTTTAATAAGTATAAAATTGTTTGTTTTGTTGTCTATGTTTTTTGTATTTTAGAGCAAAATCAAAATGAGCTACCTCTGTGTCCAACTCGAGGAATCGAACCTTGTAATTTAGCTGTGTAAGTCCGTAAACGTATTTATTTGTTTCATTATACACGAAGACAGGTCATCTAAAGTAGTTGGTTTGCTCTTTCTTTTCTTCTTTTTTTTTTTTGGTTTCTCATAATGATTGTAATTTGGATAAAATGTATTATAGAACAACAATATTTTCGTTAGAAATCATTAGTCCCCTCATCTTGAAAGCTTAAAAACTTCAAATTAAGTTTAGATACACGGAGGAGGTATAGCGCAGATAGCCTGTGTATCTTTGCGTTTCATAAGAAATAAACAAAATAAAAAACAGTTTATATTCAAGAGATCACTGAGTAATTTTCACACCTTGCCATTTGTTGCTTACAATCACTTTTGTGAATTATAGAACCTATCAATAAGTGAATTTTTGCCCTATGAGACATTTCACACCACGTGGTATATTTTTTGTTTGTTTTGATATCCATATCCGAGAAGTTAGAGTATTTCAGCGTTGTGCTTCTGAAACCTGAGGTGGAAACCAATGGTTTTTAATACATTGGAGAGTCGCATAATCCCAGAAAAAATGTAAAGAGATGACATGTAACTGGCGGAAAACAGCTACAAACCAAAACGAAAGTCCCTTCCGCCTGTGCATGCCATCACCTTTTCTGGTTATCACAGCAGTTCTGGTGTATTTCTTAAAACATGTACGGAGTTTTTGTATCGATCTAAATTGGCCATTAAATGCTACCACAGAGAAAATGGTGGATTGTGGTTAAGGCCACCTGGCCTAGACTTCTCGAGATTGGATGCCTGTGCTCCTCATTGAAGGTTTCTAGCTTTGTCTTCACAGGAGATCATGCCTGAGCTTGGATATAATTCTGCAAGTATCACAATAATAACATAACTGCAACTGACCATGAAAGTTGATTTAAACAGTCAGTGATAAAATACAATCTTCAAAATTTCATTTACTACTGTTATTATTACTGAAGAGTTGACATACTTTCTGTACATATTGAATGTCTTACCACTTGGAAGGCGTTTTAGAAAGCATGTTATTTTTTTATATTGTACTTCTGTGAATAATAATATATCATGTATGTAACTTTTGGAATAAACGCCAACACTCACACCCTGTGACATTTTTGAGTTAAACTGGAACCAAGAACTAAAAAAAATATGACATTTATAAACCATAAATATTACAGTTATTGGTTATATTTTAAACGTAATTTGTATACAGAGTGTGAATAAGTCGAAATCTAGTTACCTGAGCAAAACAAATGAAAAATGAGCACAATTTTTCCTCTATGAAGCAAAAAAAAATTCCAATGTAACAATACATTGTATCAAGGTATTTCACAATGTGAAAAACTACCTCTCACTTTTGTCTAGTTTCACTAAAGCAACAGAATACTGACTGCTTCGCCCTATATTCAGCGTACTATCATCCTTTCGAGTCTGACCAAACTTTTTGATTATACCAATCATGAGATCTTACGATAATTCCACACCACCGAGTAAACTCCATTAAAAAAGGGAGGAGAAATAGGGCTTTCAGCTTTTTATCTACACCAATAACCAACATACCACAAACCCCATTGAGATAGGCTTAATAAGTTATTTAGGAAGCAGGCAAAGTTCTAGGATAGACAAGTTCTCGATCTACGCATATATATTGTGAAGAGTCGTACAATAATGGCAATGTTAACTGTTATATCGTATTAACGTAAAACATTAAAAACTTGCTATTAACATGAAAAGTCTGTACTACAATTTTTTTTTAATGTACCTGAATAAGAATATACTAGCTGTCGAAAATGTTAAACACAGAGGAAGGTATTGACGAATCAGAGCCGAACGCCGAACACTCTAAGTCACAATCAGTCTAGAGGTTCGCCATTTATAAGCATACATCCTTTGTTCAAAGGAAATATGCCTACCCGCAAAGAAAGAGTTTACTTTCTCCTGTACTGCAGGTACACATTTTATTTTAAAACAGTTCGTTAAAATCACTGTATTAATAACTGTATCGCTTCATCGTGATTTTCTCACTGATTACTGCTATTACAGAACAAATAGAAGCTCTTTTGTTTACTTCTAAGCAGTGGTGAAATGTTAACACAATAGTGTTTTTTTGCATGTTACCTGGCCCGGCATAACCAAGTGGATTAGGACGCTCGACTCGTAAGCTGAGGGGTCACAGATTTACATCTCAGTCACACTAAAAATGCTCACTTTTTCATCCGTGGGGACGTTATAATATAACAATCAACCGCACTATTCATTGGTAAAAGAGTAGCCCAAGAGCTGGCGATATGTGGTGATAACTAGTTGTCTTTCGTCTAGTATTACACTGCTAAATTAGGGACGGATAGCGCAGATAGTCCGTGTGTAGGTTTGTGTGAAAATTCAAAAACAAACATTTTAATTTAAAATTATTGACACTTATAATTATTATTTTTACAAATAGGTGACTTTATTCAAGATCTACACCTCTGTAAGTATAATCAGATTTTCGTTAATTCATAAATCTTTCAGGGTGTTATTTCACATTTTCTCATATTCTGCATAACACTGTTATAGTAACTTCTATACAAGTAATAGACTGCATTATGATTTCCAAGCTTAAAGTCCTAAATAAAATTCAGCATTTGCACGTGAAAACTTGTGAACTGAAAAATAATGCGGTACATTACAGAACGATGCATAATTTCAGCTATAGTTTAGCCATCATCGTCAAACAAACCAACTCATGGGCTACCCTTCCTAACGATGGTCTTTAATGAGAGCAGACTCTCCATCTCTTTGTCTTAATCAGTCCTTTGTTGTTAGCGTTCACACTACGTTATTTTCTAGTCATCTAGAGTTTCACCTTCGGAATACAATTACGACCATTGATAATAACAACTGGATAACCAGAGGTGTACTGTTATTCTTATGGAAGTTCTGCGATTTTACAGTGAGACCAATCCCATTGATGAACGTAACTAAATCAGAGAAAAGACAGTATTTCATCATAATGCTATACAAATGCGTTTTGTGTCACGATAAGTAAATGCGACAGTTAAGCACAACTTCTATGCTCAAAATCGATCCAAAGTGCCATGTCCCTGTCATTGGTTTAGTTTGTTTTGAATTTCGAGCAAAGCTACACGAGGGCTATCTGTCCTAGCCGTCCATAATTTAGCAGTGTAAGACTAGAGGGAAGGCAGCTAGTCATTACCACCCACAGCCAACTCTTGGCTACTCTTTTACCAACGAATAGTGAAATTGACCATCCCCACGGCTGAAAGAGCGAGCATGTTTGGTGCGACGAGGATTCTAACCCGCGACCCTCAGATAACGAGTCGAGTGCCTTAACCACTTGGCCATGCTGGGTCTAGTCCCAATGACAAAACTCATTATAAGTAATAACAATCCATCACAATACAATACATACTTGCAATAATAAAGACACTTGAATTTTGACACGTACACTTCAAAAATAAACGTTTAAAGTAGACAACTTTAAGAATTATCAATATAGTACAATACAATATGGAAAAAAGACAACATTGACATAGTACACAAACACATCACAAAAGTAAACCATTTAACGATGATAACTTACAAGTGTGTAAACTGACTAGAAACACTGATACTGTGGTTGATAACACAAAAGAAATATTAAAAAAAATAAAATATGTTTCCCTCAACCATAAACCTTCAACGAAAAGAACCTATAAATTCAAACTCTAAAATGAATACTTATAATCTGTAAAACAGTTCATTTTAAGCTTTACAGTGAACTTTAAAATTAAATCGTTCACATAAACATTAAATGTAAAACTATCTATATCTCATTGTAAAACACTAAACCTTGAAGGTGAATCATGCGTAAAAATTATAAATGTAGAAATAATTTATAATACGCAAAATAGTTGTTTCTTCGTTCTGCAATAAACAATAAGAGTTGATCATACGCATAAACCTTAAATATAAAACTGTTTATTTCAAAACATAAAAAAAACCTTCATCCGATCTCTTGAATTGTATTACGCCTTGGATCACTCCTGTGCTCATGCGCAAGTCTTTCGTCTGAAAATGTCACTTCCAAGTTTTACAAAACTTCAAACTTTTGTGAATAACAAAAGTGCAACGAAATACGGAAATATTCCCGTTAAGAAAACAACGGAAATTCTAAACTATAATTTCCCTCTTACTACATTACTCTGTGATATCCTAAGGTACGCTGATATGTTACCCTTACAAATAGTACCCAATCTTAATAGAGGACAGACAGAATATATATTTTGAGTTAAATATGAAGTTTTCTACATGAATGAATTGAAAGAGAGAATGAATATAAATAAGCATTACATAAAAAACGCAATTTATTTACCTATAAAGAGCACAAGACAAATAAATACAATTCAGTCAGCACTTGCACGAAACGAAAGATAGCGTTTTCCTTTGACGTGAGACATCTATCTGAACCTAACTGGAAAAATTAGTTTATCTATACGTATTACAATAGGGCCAACTCTCCGAAAGTGCGTTTGGACCAACGTCACTTGATCACTACACAGGCAAAGATAGGATGAGAATGTTTCCGGTATCCATAAACAAATCTTGACTGTTTATAAGTAAATAAATTATTATTCTCTCAAATCCTGTTATAAATACATACTTGAACCGAATGTTTGCAAGTTCAAAGAATTTAATTAATTAAGCTAAAAGGGAATGAGTACATTATCTATCACACATAAAATGGCAGTAATAATGTACTGTTCACATTTCAAAATTATCATTCAATGTATATATTTTTAATGAATGTATATTATTTGATTGTCCTTAAGCGCAAAGCAACCACGTGCATCGAAACCCAAATTTTAGCCTCATAAGCCTGTATTGAGAAGATTTTTTAATGATGAATTGAAAAAAGTATACTAAATATCGATATAACCTATGAATAGTTAATCGGTATGTAATATAATGACTAGTAAACTTTTGTGTGTTTTGTATAATTCATGTAAAATACCTGCATGAGATGGAACAGTTCTTATCTGTTTATAATGCCCTCCTAGTGGCACAGCGGTATATCAGCGGACTTACAACGCTAAAAATCGGGTTTTGTTAGCCGTGGTGGTCGGATAGCCATTGTGCAGCTTGATGCATCAATTTTTTTTTCTTAAATTATGTTATTGTTAACGAAAAACAGAGATTTTTAATCAATATTTTTATATTATTGAAATCAATCCCAATTTATTTTTATTAAAGCAAAAATAAAGTACCAAATATAAATTTTAGGAGTGAAAACACAGGCCTGGGAACTTAAGGTTCATAAACGTTATTTTGATTTTAATAAAGGACTTTCCATAATTCAGTTACGCAGGCTTAGAAAGTAATATTTTTTTCTTTCATATAAGGATTTTTTTACAAATCGAGAAGAAAAACTTTTATTTAGATCAAGTTATTATTTTGTTTACCACAATGAACATTTTTTTATTATTTTTATTAGCAGAAAGAAGTATTATTTCAATACAATTATTGAGTGTTCTAGAGAATTCCATTAGATCCAAATATCTGAATCTTTGTTTAATCATTTCCAAACCAGTATTTCTTTATTGATCACATAAGGAGACATACAATCTCTGTAAAACGGCAAGAAAAACCCGATAAGCTCATTCTGTTGTTAGATTTTCAATTTATATATTTAGCAGGCCGACTTTAAGGTTCAATGGCATAGATCACATAAGAATATGTTAACCACCACAGAGAAACTGTATCACCTACACGTGAAAGCTTGTCCCGAAACGGTTATGATGAACTGAGTGGTCATTCTCGTAAACATGCTCGTCAAAAGTCTAAAGAATGAACCCGTAAATGACACACGGGTAATCAAAAACAAATTTATCCTAAATACCGGGCAATACAGTTCAAAGTGATCAAGTTGATTAAACTTATGTAGTAATAGGAGCCTATTACAGTTATTTCAATGACTTTACCTTTCATACACAAGATACTGAAAAATTTAGATAAACTCTAAGCTCTACTATCCAAAATACCACTAGGCGTCCTGTTCAATCAAGCTGAGTTTATCAAATAGACAGAACATTTCAATGTTTGTTGTTTTAATTGGACTGATGATGCAGTCACAGAAAACTGAGAAACCTGCTTTAATTATGGAATGGCTGGACCTGGAATAATATATATATATATATATACATCCTTTACGTGTACAGGAACCACTGGATGTTTTCTTTTTACCTAAAACAGTTTACAGCATAGAAAAGCGAGAGACAAGCTATGACACTACAATAAACTAGCAGTTTTTCAGACTATGATTGCCCACTAAGCTAGGTAGATAGATAGTATTCGATTTCAAAAAGTGTAGTGGCCAGATTGACACAGATTATATATGGTTCAGCATGTTCCAATGTAAATAAATGAACGTAAAATGGAATTTCTTGCGAAAACAAGACTACAAGGACTTTGTTCAACTTCATGTTGTATTATTCATTACCAAAACTAAAACCTCGAGGGGTAAGTATTAGCATTCTTATCAACAGAGATCAGCTAGAGTTAAGCAGAATAGCTCTATTTTACCTTGATATCAGTACCATCTCGATAAAATAAAAAGTACTTGTATTTACGTTGACTTCAATCTTCCTAAGTTGCTTTTAATAGAATTTTCTATGTTTCAGAGGAAACCCTATGAAAATACAGTTTAATGTATACTATTCAATCTCTAAAAACAATGAATTACATGAGTGTTTTTAGAAAGTTTTATTAGACTTTCTTCTAATACGTAGTATTGTTCTGTAACTGATACAAATATAGTCTCCTCCTAAATCGAAGAGTCATTCTGATGCGCAACATAACTATGAGCAATGAAATCTAGCTGGAATTATGAAAAACTGTGAAGCAGAAGTAACTGATACCGTTTGCATAACTAGTGTCTTCCCAGTGATACTATCATCATATATAACACATAACTTCCAGAGTAGCTGAAGCTACTGGTTAAAGATTGTGCAGACAACTAAGTGCAATACAACATGAAAAAGAGACTCGGAATGCTGATAACAAAACTTATTGATGTATTCATTAAACCAGATGAGAGCGGGACAACCTTATTTCATTGTTACAAAGATATTACTGAGATATTAAAGATATTAAAACCAAGAATAAAGCAAATATTGGGTTAAAGTTGCTGAGATATGGTATCATAAAACTGTGCTTGGTCATGACATAAAGTAATTGTAAAGAAGAAAAAATGGATACCAAGACCTTTTATTAACGATAGGAGAATGAATTACTGCATTTCAGTTAAATTTCTAAACGCTTCATAGAGAGATTGTGCTGGTTCGGCACTTTAAACATAACATTTATCCACCGGCAGGTGAAAAAGATTAATAAGACAGACTCAAGGTTGCTTATTAGCAATTAGAATACGGTGTTTAAGCTTGCTACCTAGCCTTCATAATACACTAAATACTAAAGAGTAACAGAAGGGACTTACATTACGTGTCATGCAATGGGAAATGTGTTTATTACATATGAGTGATAAACTTGTTTTAGACATTCTCGACTTCTGCTCAGAAATCTTAGAATAATGTTACAGCTTTGTAAAAAATGCATTTTGTGAAAAACATACCGGAAAAATATGTAGCTATGCACACACATGTGAAGATTTTTGGTTATATAGTAGACTGGGGTAAGGCGTCTTCTACATATCTTGTAAAAATCACTGCAATTAAACATACTCATAAGCAATAGGATAGAATTTACAATACGCTATGTTATCAATGCCTTGTAGCAAGCTGTTTTAAATAGCTTAGACACCCCTTGTACCAAATTTAGATAATTCATAGTTTAGATAAACAGAGGATTGTGAGCAGACATTGCAGTTATGTCATACAATTGTCAAAACATTCCATTTCAACTGAGAAATCTAAACCTATGTTGAACAAACTATTACTGAATTGAAGTCACATCTAAGAGTCGAGGACATTATGATAAGTAAATGAAGAATTCGAATATAACTTGATTTGTTTGGGGTTGTCTTTTTAGACTTTTCATACAGAGCTATACAAAAACCATCTGCTCATAACTATCACTAATTCTGAGCTGAACAATTAAAGCGAGGGCAGTTAGTCAAGAACACCTGCCAAAATGCCGAGCGCTAGCAACTGTTCAAGAATAAAGTTTTAACACTGCTTGTAATGCAACTGACCAAAACAAGACCATGAAAGAACCATGAGTGCAGTATGGATATGTATTAGTAGTGCAATATAGCACATTCTAATTAAAAGATGACTGTTGTCGCTTCAACGTTCATACTTGATCATGAGAGAAAGCTGTTTTCTTTCTCATCCATGCTGACTACCAACCAATTTATTTTACACGTATATACATATATGAAAGTTGTAATAATGGGAAAACTGTGGGGTTTAATAGTAAGTGTTGAATGATATGGAGAAGCCATTAATTAAAAAACCGTATTAATAACAGCTTAATTATTAACTCTGTTTACATGGTTTTAATAAGTGGCTTAGCTGTGTTTGATACTTTTTTCCTAAACTATTTTTTGACTTCTTTTTACATGTCTGTGTAATTATTTTTGTCTTTTTTTCTTACTCTTGTCTTTATTACTTAGATCTCTACAACTTAATTGCTTTAAAAAACTGTAAGTTAATATTAAGAATGTATAGGGTTTTCAACTTTGGAAATTAGTGCAAAAATAAGCTTAGATTTTTCATTATTTAGCTGTATTGTGACATAAAAATATTTTAAAAATTCTTAAGCATTTAATTATATATATATATACATATAATAGGTTTCAGGTTTCAACTTATATATCCAGACATACACCATATTAAGTTTTTAAGTGTTTATCATTTAAAGGTTTTAATTTTGAAATGAAGGGAAAGTGATTAATTTTAAATATATACTTAGTTTAATAAGTATAAGAAATTAGGTGTTAAAATTTTCTGTTTTACTGGCTCAGAACTCTTGAGTTTCTTTGTTGGAGACAAGTAAAATTGTGGGACTTATTTTGCTGTAGAAGCATAACTTTTGCACAAATGCTGACTAAAAGTGTAAGTCTTCTACATTGTAAAAAATAAACACTTGTGAAAATTTTCTTAAGAATGTTTCTGGAAGTATTATCAGTTTAAAGGTTAATTTGGTCATTTAATTATTTCACATTTGGAAACAGTCTACCAGTATTTACTTTTTTCTTGAGTGAGTATTTTTACTTCAGTGAATCACATCATGTACATTGTTGTGTTTTTAAGAGCAAACATGATATTTTCAGTATGAAAATTTCATGTACTTAGCACATACAAGGGGAATGAATGTTGCTTTTCTATTAAAATGTGTATTTTTATTGACAAAAATCATATTTTTCTAACTAACGTGAAGATGTATCAGCAAAAAGATAAGAACTTGGGTATTAATCTGAAATATACAAGCTAGTTGCTTATTTCCTTGAAATTCAATCAGCTAAATTAGTTTACTCTCAACTTTTACAAATCATTCTAGTATGTGTTCTACAGTTTTTATATGAATTAATATAGGAAAGAAACAGAACTTTCTCATTTTAGTGTGTGTAGGCTCATGCAATAATATATACTCTTAATAATATTATGTACTCATGTAGTACTTACAAAATTAAAGAAAACTTTTGTTGGACCTAGTTGCTTCAACAAATTATTTTTAATACCATGAATTAATACCATATATATGTGCATTGTTTTTTTATAAAGAAATGTTTGCTCTGTGCTAGAGAATAGTCCTGGATGTTGCCAGACCTCTCTCCAGCATTGATCATTATATTCAAGAGATCCTGATGGTAATAAGTTATTTCTCAAAATTAATTGAACATTTTCATTAACTTCTACATAAACTCACACAAATGTTCTTCCAACATGATGGATGAATAGTGGAGCTCCATATTTATCTTGTCATTTGTGAGCTTTGAACAAACCCACTTTTATGATCACCTGTTATACAAAATATCAGCATAGCACACAACAGAACAACAGCCTACTAGATATTCTCCAAACATTAGTTATACTCTAAGTAGGTTTATTGAATGCCTCCACTAATAGTAACTGCTGGAATGCTTGCAGAAACATATGGAGTGGTTATTATCCATGTTAGTTGATGTGTACAACTTCACATATCAATAGATAGGAGAAGCAGCCAAGAAACAAAAGAGGATGTACAATAAGGTTGTGAAAGAACAAGAATGAGGATATTGAATATGGTTCTTATGTACTCCAGCAACATCACAACCTTTCTGATTTATCTGTACTTTTCTTTACTGACAAGACTTTGTGGCCCTGGTTCAAAAGGTGAAGTCTGAACAAGTTAAACCTAGAGGCAAGCTCCCCCAGAAGCACAACAATATGTCTGTGGACTTACAACACTAGAAACCAGGTTTTGATACTCATGATGGACAGAGCATAAATTAGCCATATGTGTAGCTATGTGCTTAACTACAACCAGCCAATCTGCCAAACCTGTGGGCAATGATTAGAGCACCATCAAGTACTACTCTGATCCAGCAAAGGAAGAAGGAATGAAAGGCAACCTCAAACCTTCAAGTTAATGATGTGTTGGAAAAAGAGATGCTCTTTGAATGTGTCACCTGTGCAGATGCAAAGCCAGAATGGCATTGTTGACCCCTTAGTTGCTATAGCTATTCTTATTTTAAGTGTATAACATTTATCAAACAGTGTGGCTAAATTATTTCCATTCTATTTACCTAATATTCTGGGTCATTCTAACTTTGGTGTCTCATGCAAGTTCTTGTGCAAAACATTGCTGCAGAGTAAGACACCATATGTGTAGATACTTAGCAAACATTTCCTTTGATGAGTCAGGAGAAACACAGAATGTATTACATCCCTTATTTTTATATGAAGACCAACAGCAATAGTACATGCACGTAGAGAGATGGCATTATAGGTACTTCTATATAATGCTGTGCTTCCCCAATCTATAACAAGATTTCTCCTTCGTATGAAGCAAAGTGAAATACTTTTTTATGATTATTTTATGCATTGAATGAATATTAATTTTACTGTGTGTGTGTAATCTTATGTTCAGTCATTTTCCTTACCACATCATGGACAAAACCAAGAAAACGTAGACTAACTCTACATAACATTTCTTACTCAACCCCATAGCTACTTAAGTTACTACTTGATCTATCAATGGAACACAAACTGAAAGTACCACTATGAATCCAAAAGTTCATGGTTTGAGCACTCACTGGTACAATGCTAGTTCAAAATGGTTCTGAACATAATAGGTCTTCAACTCCACTATATACATTTTAGGTTATGATTTTTAACAATCAAATTCATAATAAAACTCACCTATATGAAAATAAATATGATAAAACAAATCAAAATCAACATAGTGATTTATCTCTACACCATATCTCACACTAAGCCTATATGTTCTCAAGTAGGAGACTTAATTCAATTCTTAAAAAAAAAAGAAAGTTTTTTTATGAAATGATGAAAAGCATATAAATTTAACATAGCTAAGAAAACTGCTACAAGATGAAATATTTCAAAGCTAAAAACAGTATGATTTTAAAATGTCTACATATTGATATTGTCAAAATACAATTAAATTATAAAATTTGATTAAAACCTTTTGTGTGTGTGTGGATGAAAATAGACATTCCTAGAAGAATGTGAACAAAGAATATAGAAATGAAATATAGACTAAATGATTAAAACATCTTTCAGGAAAGTAAAGTTGTCAGTTTGAATCTCAGTTGGTCAAGATTTTTCCTTTTTCTGATTAATTTATAGAAAAGTAAGAGCCTGAAATTAAAATGTGATATTCACTAACTAAATAACTAAAAAAATTAACTTGATAGTAACATGCATTTACTTCCTAGAAAAGATTTCTTAACTCCTGAATTAAAATTTTAAAATGAAGTACAGAAATTTGTAACATAAATACTATAAAAAATATTGTAAATAAAGAATAAGAATTCCACTAACTTGAAAAAATACACAAAACAAAATATATTGGAATACATTTTTAATATCTTATGTTTTAGTAGTCATGATTTTCAATAAATTTTTGTTTGTTTTATTTTTCAAGCTCAAAGCTACACAAGTAGGCTATCTGTAATGTGCCCACAGATGCCATTGCAACTAGGTTCCTCAGTCTTACATATAAGCCACCAAAGAGCATTTTTAATGAAAGTTTAAAATTTTCCTTATCTTAGAGAAACAAATAGTGTTTGTGCTTTAAATAAACCAAAAGAAAACATTAATAAGATCAACACTGAAAACTATGTATCAAATATCTTTAGTCCCTTATCTAATCACTATGGAAAACCTACATGCAGTTAAGCCATAAGAATTCACATGACACTGGTAGATATGAAGTTGAAAATACATTGTTTAATATGCTTCAAGCTTGCTATTACAGTTTATTATTTGTGTAATTTCACTTATTTAAGTTTTTATTGTAAATATTACTACTGAAACTAATGCATTTACTTAAAGTAAATAATGTGTCTCCTCTTAACATAGTAGATTAAGAAACAGCTCATTTGTTTATGTATAATTATTGGTATATATGTTATACTCAGTAACTTATTTAAAAGATAGTTGTGTTTATTTATCAGAAAATACTATGAAGAAAAATCAAGAAAAACAATGTTAAAAGTACAGAGAAGTCTTCATTTCATGATGATGTGCCATTAATAACATCATTAAAAGATGAGCTTGTTGCATATCGAAGAAAAGAATTGGATATGAAAAGGAGGTAAGAATATATAGTGTAAAATGTTCTGATCTGTCATCCATGTTGATGCAATAAGTTTAAGATTAGGTAAACTAAATGCAATTTCATTTGTAAAATGTTCTGATCTGTCATCCATGTTGATGCAATAAGTTTAAGATTAGGTAAACTAAATGCAATTTCATTAATTGAAAAAGTAGAGTCATTCTTTTATTATTAGAAATATTTCAATAGTTTTACACTCAATTGTGAACTGTTTCTCATTTACATGTCATTGTAGATTGAATTTCAGTTTTATTTTATATGATCCAAATTAATAGATTAGTTTATTTTCTTACAAAATCTTAACAGCTTAAGGAAAAAAAATTCATTTACAGAACTGTGCAAAAGTGTTGGGACAAGAGAATATTTTGTTATTCTTTCCATTTTTAGGGGCTAATTCTTTCATACCATTTTAGAATGTAAATTTCAATGCCATGGTAATGCTTTACTAATCCCTCTTTACAACTGAATGAGCCAAGATGAGAATACTTATCATTCTTTAAAATTGCCATATACTTGTACCAAGGGCATGTCAGAAGGGTTCTGTCTGAATGAATATAATTATCAAATTTAGGGTCTAAATAACTATCTAGTATCTTAACTAGAAAGAAAGAAGCTAGCATATAGTACCAGTATATGCTAGAAAGATCAATTTAATAGCACTTCACAAATAAACTTTGATCAAAACAGTGTTTAACACTATATATTAAGTTTTGTTATTCTGCTGTGGCCCAAAAACGTAGATAATTATCACTAGAGTAGGGAGTTTGCATAAAAGCTGGCCACTTAAACTCAATGATACTGATGTTAACTATCTTTGTTAATTCAGCCTTTGAGACAGAAGGAAGACTGTCACTGATTTCAAACACAATCACTGAAGACAGCAACATCATCCAATACTAGACCAAAATTGATTCAGTTGTGCCTGGATATGAAGGCCAAAAGAAGGAATTGCAAACCATCTATTCAGAAACAGCATGGTCCACAGAGGAAGAAATACATGACTGATATACTGCCACACCTATGAAGAACAAGCTTGAATTCAATCAGTTTAAATGAGCTATTATAGTCATAAAGACAATAGGCCCTAAAGGAAATATGCAATCGCTCTGCCCAAGGCTTGATGGCCAAGAAGTAAGAGAAAAGTTGAGGGGAGTAGATAGATAGATTAATGGCAGTAAAAGACTGATTTGGTGCATGAAAATAAGTATAAGGGCCAGTAATGATGAGAGAAAGGTTGTGATACAAGAGCATATGCTCTACAGAACAACCACTTTCATCAATATCAACACCATCCATGAGAAGAATGTGTCTATTAAGGTTTGTTAGAATTAAAAAGGGAGTTGGTAACTGTTCAATGAGAGCATCAAGGTCTGATTGATCCAAAGTATCTCCAGAAGATAATTAGAGAGAACAAACAGTAATGATACAACCCAAGGAAATATGGATGGCTAAAGCCTCCAAGAGTGTATTGAGTGGTACAGATAAGGTGTGCAAATGCTGTTCAACCAGCACCACCACCCCTCCATACACTGCTCATCACACAAAACATGACTGTATTGACAGGTTTCAGGAAAGACACATGGATAATAGGAACCAATCAAGAACTTAATTTCACCCATATCAGAATGGAAATCTTGACAGTTCCACTACATCAAAGTGAGCATTTTTAACAAGGTGGAGGAGAACCCTTCTGTTTATGACCACACCATTTTTCTTTATTAGAAGGAGGTCTTTCGATCTCCATGGACCATCCCCTATATTGAATGGGTATTTCTTTGTCAGTAAACCTAGATTCTAGTGACTGAGGGCATGAACAAATAATCATTCTGCATCTCAGGGCCAGAGAAGTTGGACCTGAGCAGACACCAGAAGCTGGGGTTGAAGGAAGTAAATCCTGGCAGTCATTGGAAAGAAAGGTGGGGACAAAAATAGGAATAGAAATCAACTTGTCAACTCAATTATCCATGGAGGACAAAAGACTCTTCACATAATGCAAAAAAGACTGACAGAAGCACAGAAAACACATCCATTGTAGCTATGGAAAACAGTGCAGCAGCATATGTCCATGATGAAGTTAGGGAAAACTTTTGAGCCTCTGAATAAGAAATGTTTTTAACTACTTCCTCCTCTTCTTACCTAAAGCGAGATCGATAGTAAGAGGGGTGTGAACACAACAATTATTACAGCAAAGGTCCAGTTCAGATTTTCAAGCATCATGGTCTTTGCCACTACAATGAACACATGTCACAGCATCATGACAAAATGACTTCGAATGAGCTGAAAACATTTGAGAGGGTTGGAAATATGTAGCCATACCTACAGTTAAGATAACCTGCCTTGACAGCAGCAGGTGGATGTGGTGATGTGAATATCAAAATAAGAATAATTGGTAGGCAGCATAATTCTTTCTAGATGTGTGGAGATATGTTGCACTGCTGAATTTAAAAAATGTGCATGTGCACATGCAGATAGATTAGTAACATACAAATCTACACCATCAGCATCCACTTAGTATGGGTGCAAAATATCAGGTTTCTAGAGTCTTTCCTCTTTAAGATATGGCGGTCACACACACAGACTTGCTCTTTTTTTAATTATAGATAACTACAGTGCTGTGCAAAGGTATTTGGACAAAGTCAAAAATTAAATTTCAGGCTGCTTTCAAGGAACAGTACAAGATACATAACTCACAAAATAACAAAATTTTATTAATCTTTGCATTTAGTACAACAGAAACTCAGTGGAAGTGTTTGAGTTCAGTAAACAGTTAATACCTTGTGTGTGCCCCACTTTTACGTTAATAACTGCAGGCTGCCTTTTACACACAGTTGCAACATATTTAACCTAAGTATTCTTTGGAATTTTACTCCAAACATCTCTAATACACTCTCATAAAGTTGTTTTTTTTAAGTAACTTTTGATTTTCAAGTTTTTGATCTATTAAATCTTAGATCTTTCAATTGTGTTGAGATTGGGTATCAGTGGAGACCATTGCATCATCTGAATTACTCCAGCAGTTTCTTTCTTAGCTAAGTAATTTCTGCACATGTTTGCTGAGTGTTTTGGATTGTTATCTTCTTGGTAGTAGAATCCTTTATCAATAATAAACAAACCACTGGGTATACCATGATGAATCAGCATCTGATGATACTTGTGCTGGTCCATTATTTCATCTATTTTACAAATATCTCCTGTTGCCTCAGGATAAAAATACCCCTAAGCCATTACACGGCTTCTACCATGCTTCTTAATAGGTGCCATGCACTAAGGAAAGATTCTTTCACCTTTATTCTGTCAAGCATACAGCCTAACTTTGAACCAAATATTTCAACTTTGGACTCTATTTATAACACCTTTTTCTAATGATCAACAGTCCAGTCTTTGTATTTTCTGGCAAATTTCTGTCTCTTGACAACACTTGGAGATTTAAGTAAAGGTTTTTTAACTGCTACATGACCAAATATTCTACTCTAATGAAGTCTTCTTGATACTCTAGATCTGAAAACTCTTCTGTCATTTCATACATAGTCTAGTATTGGATGATGTTGCTGTCTTCAGTGATCAGTCCATTCCACTGTGGCTTATTAACATCCCTAGATGTGATCTTTTCATATGTCATCTGAAGAAGGCAGATATTCCCAATTGGAAGTATCATCTTCTCTTTACTAAACACCTTTCAAACCATCTTTCTATTCTAATTTATGTGGATGGTTCAAAATCATGTGTCTCTGTATGCTCTGCTATGGTTGGCTTTGGCTCAGTAGTTGATTGCAGAATCTCTTCTACAGTTTCTGTATTCACTGCCAACATGTATGCTATTTCTTTTGAATCATGTAAAAGCTATGTAGTACACTGATTGTACTATTTACACCTACTCTCTTAGCTCATTTACTGGCCCTGGAATCACTTCACATTAGTTCTCACCCTTTTCTTGTCAATATTCAATAATGGCTAGCTCATTTTTGTTTATGTTCCATTAGTATCCAGTTTTTCCGGATATTTGTCCACATCAGTATTCATGAGATCAAGTTCCCTGGCATTGCAGCAAAGTCCATCTGCTCTTGTTCCATCACAGTCATTTATATCTCATTATGGACTATAGTCCTGTCCTGTGGGTCTTGCTTCATGCCAGTGGCGATCAGCTTGAAGTGAGCAATGCCATAGCAAGCTTTTCTAGATAAAACCTTCAGTTTTTCTTTGGCTTTCTTGTTTCCATAAGGATTGAAAGGAGCAAGTTGACCTGGCTAGGTTGCACATTAGTTACAGTTTTTAACTCGTGTGTTGTTTTTTCTTATTGGAGACTGATCCACCAATGTGTGGTCTTTGTGACATTTAAGTCACAATAGTCAAAGTTTTACTGTCATGTCATCATTACAACGCACTGTTTTAAACATGTTTTCTGCAGGTTTAGCCCTGACATTCAATGGTGTCATTGGTAATGGTGATGCTGTCCAATTTGATTGTCTTATTAACTTTTTATGAGCTATTGGACTTTCTAAATCTATTTAAATCTTTTATCTGAATTTTTTACACTATTCAGTTTTAGCTCGATTTACCTTTACATTTTATAACTAATGTACTTTTATGATTTTTTACTGGTTGTTTAGCACAAATAGCCTATTTGCTTTACACCAATAAGTGCCAAACAA
This sequence comes from Tachypleus tridentatus, assembly GCF_004210375.1. Lineage (NCBI taxonomy): Eukaryota > Metazoa > Arthropoda > Merostomata > Xiphosura > Limulidae > Tachypleus > Tachypleus tridentatus. The sequence continues at coordinate 102,616,832 of NC_134832.1, forward strand.
CAAACTAACTGTTGTTCAGTTTTATGTCCAAGAAGATAGATTCTCTTCCTAGAAGGCTTATGTGTTAGCTTTTTCTTGCTGTTTCTATTCCCTGGTTGTCTGTCAATTTCACTTGACTACTTTCCATACTTGGAGTATTAAACATATTATCTCTTCCCTGAATTATTTTCCTTTATTGCTGGCATCAGGCAGAAGACATTCCAGTATTTACACTCTTGATGGTTCACATATATTGTTTTTCTATAAAGCCCTTTATTCATATTCAGCTCAAGCCTTCCTATCCAAAACTTGGGCTTTGTGAAAAGTTAAAAAATTTTCTTACTTATTTTGTCACCTACGTTATATTATCCTGATAACTCATTCAGAAAAAGTCTTCTTATTTGCTGATATCTTACTCTTACTAAATCTTTTTGGAAAAATAAAAATTATTTTATACCATGCAATGAATCTTGCTGTAGCCAGATTGACAAATTGACTTCTTTAATTTAGACATCTTTTATTTATAATGATTCTGAACAGTAGGGGGGTAGATTTTTTACACCCGATGGGGGGGATGATTTTTGCAACCACTTATGTGGACTGTTCAATTTGCAAATTGGTAATCTCTGATTACGTGAACCTGAAAGCTGTAAACATGCAATCACAGAGTAATCTTGTTGCCATGATACTTGCATGTATACTTAGGCCTACTGACTGACACTTACAAACTATCGCTTGGATCAAAAAGCTTAGAAGCACGTCTATATTAAAGATGTACATTTTGGCTACTGAAAAAGCCTACGTCTAGGCCTAATTATGTAATTCAATAGGTAAGAACATGAGAATCACAAGAACAAACACACAATTTGTAGCCCTGTGATGCAATAAAACAATTTAACAGACCAAACTGTAGGGGGGATGATTGTATGCACCATACCCCCGACCTAAAATGAAGGGGGTGTATATCCCCCCTTCCCCCAGGATCTATGCCTCTGCTGAACAGTATACTACTGAATTCCAGGATGTATCTCACCAATATTACTACTTAGCAATGTCTTTAGTCACAATACTCTTTAGAGGATATTCTTCAGCTAGGCATGTAAACAAATTTGAATATGCTCTTAAGATTTTATTTGCATCACATTACTGTTTCTTCAGGATTCCATTTGCTTTTGTTATGAATTTTCAAAATGGATTGAATCTCTAGTAGGTGAGTTTTTTTGAGCCTCGTCTTCCTTTATATATATTTTATTTGAAGTGTGTAATGGAAAATGGAATACCAGTCCATTAATGGTTACTCTTGTTCTGTATTTTTTAAACTTCTGCTTGATCACTTCTATTGGCTGTCTCTTAGTCTAGACTATTACCAACTTTTGGCAAAGCAGTAGTCCTTGTGACATTCCTGTTTCATCTTAATGTGAGTACTCTGTCTTTTAGTATTTCAAGTGTTTGTCTTCTTAATTTTACACTTTTAAAACTAAAATGGTTTCAAACAGATTTTTTAACTCAAATATACATTCCTACACACCTTTCCACAACCAGAAAGTTTACGTTATGTCATCACAAAGAAATTTGGCTCATGGCAACAAAGTAGAGTTTATACACATTCACCTGATGCACGCACAATAAGTTGCATGGAATGTGAGAGAGGACATTCAGAACATAAAGTTTTATGACTGACAGCATGAGAGCAAACTTAGCAAGGAAAGGTTTTTAGTATTACAGAGGTAAGTACGTATTTGAAATTAATTTTAATTGTAAAAAATGTGTGCATAAATGATCATACACTCTAATTTTTATCAATCTCGAAATATGACTCATTCAGATCGGAAGGTAATATTGTTATTGCTACACGAGATGGTGGAATGCTTGAGATTCCTGTAATGTGTAAGCCAGTAAGGTATATTCCAGTATTTGACCATCCAGAACTCAACATGGGTGAAGTTTATGTTGGGAAAAAAGCAGTTAAAAGCATTATTCTTAAGAACCAACTTCTAAGAAGTGTTAAATGTATGTTTAAAAAATGCACAAGTATTGGTAGGTTCATGCAGCAAAACTGTTTTTATAGTTTATGTTTATAATAATATAATATTCTTATTTGATGCTGGAATTAAAGACTTCAGGTTTTTCAGTGCCATGTTCCATCAAATCTTAACTTTCTTTATTCCATTGAGTGAAACTGCTATAATCTGTCATGGTTAGTTTATGTTTGACATTTCTCTAAATGTATAGATATGTATATATATCATCTCTTTAAAAAATATAAGATAGTAAGATATTTCTTTTTAGTTTGGTGTTGTAATTATAACTCTCATTTTATAAATAGAAAAAAGCCAACATTCAGAAAGCATACTTGGATTTCATTTTTTATAGGATAATGCATTAATGAAGTAAAAATTAATCCTTTGATTTTTTAATGACAAAATAAACTGTTTTTGCTTTGCCATGTTAGTTCCAGGCACTAAAATTTACCTTGATCAACAACAAATGTTTTGTTAATTTTTGTGTATGGGTGGGGATCAAAGTACACATGCCATGACTTTTTACAGAATGCCATTCAACAAGGTATTATATATTTTGATGTCAGAGTTATGATGTGGTTAACTTTGTCTATCCAGGTATGCTTCCTTTCTCTCAAATCTGTACTGTACAACTGAGATGTATAATCATAGCCAATAACGCATACTGTGGAGATGAGGTATTACAAAAGATTGCTAGTAGGTTTTCCTCACAATATATATACCCCTTTCTGGACCATGCAGTGAGGTTGCTTATGTTTGTACATTGGTAAACCAGAAGGGAATAGCTACCCATTTCTGCCATTCTTTGATTGAATAAATCAGAGGCATTCTGATTTGCAGTAGTGAATTTTTCTTGGTCATTCATTGCACTGTCTCTGATGTTGGCATTCCTCCAGATTCTCCTTTGTGGTTTATCCCCCCTTGTTCTTTTTATCAAGTATGATATTTCTTGCTGCTTTCCAGTTCTGAGTAGCTGGGATGGTGAATCATGGAAGAGGCTTCCTGAATGTTATTTCTTGCATTCAGTAGAGAGTAGGGAGGTGGTGCACTGGTGGTGTAGATGGCATTTGATCCTCCAATTATGCACTCCACTTCTGTGCTATGGGTCCTGGAATTTTATATTGCTCCCCACTTCTGTATAATTCTATCAGGAGGGTGAGGTTACATATATTTTCTAGAAGCAGTCTACTTCTTTGCAGTAAGATTTGTAGGCTGGTATTACACTCCAACTTCTATGTGATCATATTTGAGGGATAATACTGCATATAATTCACATTAAATATGTTCCAACTCTGTGTGGTAGATTCCAGAGGTTGCCACAGCTTCCACTTAAAGGGTGAGGTTGCATATGTTTTCTAGAGGCAATTCAGTTGTTTGCAGTAGGACCTGGAGGTTACCATCACATGCCAACTTCTATGCAGTCCTATCCAGGTGGATCTTGGAGGTTTATGTTGCACCTAGCTTCTGTGTGGTTCTCTCTGGAGGGTAAGGTTGTATGTGTTTTATAGAGCCAAACCACTTCTGTGCAGTTAGACCTGAAGGTTGGCATTACACCCCAATTCCTGTCCAGTTCTATTTGAGGTATGATGTTGAGCATATTTCAAAATACATATGCTTCACATTTGAGTACTGGGTTGTGGAGGTTGATGTTGCATTCAGCTTTTTTGTGATTCTATCCAAAAAGTGAGAGTGCATATCTTTTATAAAAGCAGTTTACTTCTATGTAGTGGAATTCATAGGTTGATGTTGTGCTTCAGCTTTTGTGCAGTTCTATCTGGACAATGATGTTGCTTGAGAGGAGATCTGTGAAATTGTAGTTCATCTCCTCAAATTAGGATCCTTCATGCTACCTTGAGGTCAGTTCCTAGTGAGTGGTTTCGGATTTACGCTATACCAACGAATATAAATCCTCATACATGTGGGTTGTATTCTCTCATCCTAACTCAATTTTGTAGTTTTGTCTCACCATTTCTACCTCCGTGCAGTGAGTTCCAAAGATTGATGTTGTGTGGATGTATATTCAGCTTCTGTGTGGTCATATCTAGAGAATAGTATTCTTTGAGGCAAAACTTATTTCTTTCATGGTCTACCTCTGAGAATTTTTACTATCTGAGGCTAATGTTATGCAGTGAGATCACTGTCTTATTCCATATGGTTTATATACCTTGCCACATTTGCACATTCCTCATATTGTCATTTGATAGTCAGGTTCCCTGATGTATGGCTGGTTGTTGATTTTCACATGTGCACCCTTGAATAGATCAGTTTGAAAAGTATATAATTCTGTTCTACTTAACTTGAGGTGTAGATGGTTTAGATCCTCCTCCTACAATGGATAGGATGTTTTAATGGAGCACATCCATTTAACTCTTTCTCCCATCCCTGTCTGTAGATGGGTCTCCTACAGTCTTTCTTCATTTAGTTTCATATTTGGGTATATGGTTTGGATTCAAACTCAACCAGCTTTTCTCTCGCTTTTGGTTGCACTCTTCCTACTTTCCACCTGTGTGTAATAGCTATTTACACACTAGAGACAGAGTATCCCTGGTACAGAAGTGGTGTGGTCCCACGTTTGTATTCTTCTCCCAATGAACATCTCATTTTATGAGTGTTCTTCAAATTATATTTATTTCTATCCCTCACACTGGTCTCAGTGCTTCTTCAATGTTGAGATTCTAGCTAGGCATGTGAGAGGATGTAGAGTACCATATTGGAAGTTATTAGTTTCTTTTCCTGAAAATATATTTCTGATAGATACTTAATTCTTGTCACACTTACCCACCTTTCCTCCCCGCTGAGAGCTAGTGCATCCTTTTCTGTCTGATCCCAAAGTGACAGTTTGGTAGAATCAGGTAGAGGAAGTTACATGTGTCAAGAGGATTGGTTGCATTCCTATTAATGTTGGGTTGTTTCATGATAATGTACATGGAAGACACAGTTGAACCACGTTGATCATGGGTTATGTCGGAGTTCAAAGCTTATTGCATATGAAGAACTTTTTGCACATAGAGGGCAACACTGAACAAGAATAGGTATACATGTGAGAAGAGGTAACGATCAGAAATATCTTTACAGTAAAGGATGGTAATGACGATAAGCAGATACACCCTTGTGCAAATTAAATGAAACAAATGGTCATTTCACAATATTTTCAGCATGGTGGCCGGTGAAAACTCACTGATTTCCTTTAATAGCCATTTCTCACACAGACGGTGTCATTACCTGTGTTTTGCAGTACGCTCAATCTATTTTTGGGATATATGACGAAAATTTGAGGAATATTACGTCATTCGAAATTGCGTTAGAAGGGCAAGACCAGTCAAAAACAACTTACCAACTCAATGAAGAACAAACGGTATAAATGGGATCTGAAATACAAGAACTGGATGCAAGAACAATGGAGGAAGGTGTTATTCAGTGACGAGACTCATTTTCTCGTACAGGGTCAAAGAAGTCTGCATGTTCGCAGATCTCCAGGTGAGAAACTTTGAGAATCTCACATCAGTCAGTTCGTAAAACATCCCTTGAAGAAGATGTTTTGGAGTTTTTCAGCCACTATGGCATCAGAGGCTTACATATCGTAGAAGGTATGTTGCGAGGACCACAGTACATCGAAGTTTTCCAGAGAAGAGTCATTCCAGAATTGAAAAAGAGATTTCCAGATGGATCTGGCATTTTTCAGCAAGATCTGGCTCCATGTCACACATCGAAACTTGTGAATAATTTTATGACTACAGCGTGAATAAAGGTGCTGGACTGGCCAGAAAACTCTCCGTACTTAAATCCTATTGAAAATCTTTGAGCGATTTGTAAAGAAAGACTTCAGGGAAAAGACTGTACTAAATAAGCTAACTGAGGCCATAATTGAGGTGTGGTATCACGATCCAAAAATTAGTAAAGATTGCAGTCAACTCATGGACTCGATGCCAAAGTGGATTAATGATCTTCTAAAAAATAAAGGTAGTCATGTCATGTATTAATTTGTGAGTAATTTTTGGATTCTCAGAAATAAAACGCAAAAAATTGAAAAATTTTCCATATTGGCACATTTGTCTTCTTCAGCTTTGTCTCTCCATACATGGTTGCTTTGTTGATGGAACCTATTAAGCATAGATGGCCTGCTTTCTCAACTGCATTTACCTGCTTCCTATCTATGTGGCCTCAGGTTGACTCCTTTCTTTTGTCAGTCTGTTTTTAGGGATATCCTATATTCATTGGAATCTCATGTGGAGGCTGCATGCCAACACACCTCAATTTTTATTTTCCCATCTTTCATAATCCTCTTTCTGCACTTCTTTTCTGGTATTTTGTACTCTTGCCATCCTTTTTCATGCCATTAAAATTGACAGTGACTATCCCTTGGATTCAGTTCCTGTATTGACACATTGACCCAGCTTGCTCAGTCTCAGCAGATTCTTGGGTCCTTCAAGTGTTGTTGGAGAACTGGATCTTTGTTTTTCATTCCCTCATCTTTTATCTCTCATTTCTGTTTTTTCCTTCCTTCTTCCTTGGGATCATGTTGATTGCTAGTGTCTGTTGGAAGCAGTTTTGGGTTTTTCACAGAAGAAAGCTATAGAACAGGTTTGTCTTCCTTCTTAGCTTTATGCTCCCATGTGTTCATCATTCCAAAGAAATGGAGCATTATCTTCTAGTGATCAATCTTTTGAACCTCAATACCTTCATCAACCTTCCTCGTTTTATCATGGAGCCTTTTCTTGTCCTCAGGTGGTTTTTAACCCCAGCAAATCAATGACCAAGATCAAATTCTCAGATGTTTACCTTCACATTCTTATTTTCCTAGTGTTTAAATGTTACTGTAGGTTTGTTCATTGATGTTAGTTGTTTCCATTCTACATCCTCCCTTTTGGCCTTTCCTCAGCTCTATATGTTTTCTGTTATGAGATTCTGGCTTTTGTTCATCTCTTTCTTGGCTTGAGAGTAGGGTTTTACCATTGCATAAACAACTGGTTTCTTTAGGCTCCATTCCAAAAAAGTCTTATACAACCATACCCTTCTCCTTCTTCAGGAACCAGTGTGTCTGGATATGCTAGTAAACCTGAAGAAATTGCATCTCACACTCAATCAGTATCTCATTAATTTGAGTGTGTTTTTCAGTACTCACCTCAGCAGTCCTCATCTTTCCCCAATTTATTTGCAGAACATGAAGAATTTGTTTTCCAATGCCATATCCTCTCCTTCCCTCAATTCATGGGAGGAAAATCTTATTAAGGGACTTACAAGGATTTCTGTGTCCCTTTGAATTGTGCTCATGTGATTTGTCATCAGCAAACACTGCACAAACAGTGCAACTTTGATCAAGACCTCTTTTTCTTCATCATTCACCTGGTGACTTGACAAAGGCAACAAACACCTCATCAGGCATTCCTCTTCCTCCTCCTTATATGAACCTCAATCTACCTATAGATGTGTGTCTAATGCAGTGAGGTTGCAATTTGGACTTACAAGAGGTTTCAGTAGGTGGTATGATAGCAAATCAACCATTCATATCAAACTCTGTATGTGAAGCTTTGAATGACTTTCTTTCCATAGTTCATTGGTGTTTCATAATGATCCATACCAACAACACTTCTGTAGTCTCTTGTATCAGTCACCAATATGGAACCTGGTCTCATTCTTTATTTTCCCACATTAGACCTTCTTTTCTGGATCCATTCATTACAAGTTAGTTTTATTACTTGTCATATCTCAGGTTCTCTGAATCTTGTTACTTATTCTCTCTCATGACCTTTCAAGATTCTTTGAGGTGGTTATGCCTGATTCAGGTATTCAATTGGCTATGTTTTCCGGTAAGCACTCTCCTTCACCATGCTTTTTACTCTCACCTAAATATCATACTTTCCCAGTTTCACATCCAAAGTCCTCTCCATTCCATTCTCTTCCTCTATCTCAATCTTTCCTGTTTCATCCACGTTACTCCCTTTCCTAGCTAGTAGTATCTGCACTTTGTCTTCATACTTGTGTTTTATCTTGTCCCTTGCAAGATGATCTGGATTCTCTTCAAGTGTAGCCTTCCTTCCTTTCTTGTTCTATTCATTCTTATGTATCATTGGAATTGGTGCATTGTAGATCCTCCTCCTGTCTGGATTTTTCACTTAATTATTTGACCAAGACTTATTGGTGTCAACCATTGCTAGCTACAAGGCTGCACTATTAAATACACTTCAGTTTTCCCTTTTTTCTCATGTCTTCTTGCTCTAAGTGTCAGCTGATGATGTAATCGTCATTTGACTATAGCCCTTCACCAAGTAAGAGGACACTACATTCTCCATTGACAGTAACTCTCTTGAGCACTAGTATGTGAACAAAGGCTTTCTTGATGTTATGAACTAAAAATACCCTGATAGTGAAGAGGAGTGGTGCCAAGAAGTTAGTATCTATCTCAAATACATATTCAGGTAAAGAAAATGCTAATTTTGTCTTTTCTCTCAACTTTCCTCCTATATATTATTGTTATGCAAATATTATTCTTAATTTCTGAGGCCATACCAAAATATTAGTTGAGTTCAGCTGAGTGAGAAATCAACAAATGCTTTTAACATATCAAGATAAGTTTACTGCTAAAATTCAAATGTGAATGAAACTGAAAATTGTGAATTACAACTATAATTAGCTAGTCTTACCTTGTTTCATTGTTTAGTTATATATACTGCCCAGAACATTGGCTTGAGAAAGAAGAGAAAAATTTCTAACTTCAAAGCACAACCTCAAAACTGATTAGAAAATGCAATCTATTGCAGTTTTAATGTTTTTATTAATTATCTTGCAATATATGCATTATTAAGTTAATTATTTAAATACTTTCCTAACATTTACATATACCTTTTTTTGGTCGGGTTTGTAGGGATGGATAGTGTAGATAGCCCTTGTGTAGATTTGCGCAAAATTCCAAAACAAACAAATGTTGTATTTAATTTTCTGCTTTTTCCAAACCAAAGATTACTGACATGAGGTGGTATAAGCTTAAATTGGTAATAGAGTAGTCTAAAGCAAAACATATTATTGATAACTTTAGATCAAAAGGAAGATTATTTTATAATCAGAACTGAAAAATGAAACCAGTTCCTTGTAAAAACAAACAAGAAGAAGTACATAATATCACAAGTCAATACTTAAGTTAACAAAAATAATTATATATTATACAAATATATATATATGCACACACACACACATGATATCAGACCCATTTTATTATGAATATTCAATGTGATGCCAAAATGCCAGTCTCACAACCAAAATAATTAAAGAAAACTAAAGCATCCCAAGGTAGTATCTTGTGAATCCTATTATTAGCTAGGTTGTTCATGTTTGTATATCTTATACTTTATACATTTTCTGGGATATTAAAACAGTCAGCAAATCATTTTCTTTCTTAACCTGAAGATGACCTAGGAATGTTGAAATGTTGTTCTCTCTTTATCAATAAAAGTGTTAATGCCTATACCAGCCGTTCTGAGACATAGTCAGCAAATCAGTAAGAACTACAGAAATTATTTAGATAAAAGACAAACCTGGTGATAGAAAGCCTTTTTGCTGATTAAAGTTCCATATTAGTCACTTTAACACAGAACAATGAATTTTTTCATAGTATTACAAAACACTTAGAAATATATTGTTTTAGATATTTATTTATTCACAAGATAAATTAATATTCATTAAGATAAAGTCTGTACAAAAGTTACAAATTCACTTAGATACCATTATATTTTATATGTTTTCACAACATATTATTTTTCAGGTAAGATGGACCAGTCATTCAAAACATGCTATATATATTTGTTGAAACTTATTTTTCTGTTTAGATCCTTAGTTGGTTGCATAAGAGTTTATTTTGAAATTGAGATTTATGTTTGTATATCATATGTGTAATTGTTTTAAACACAATGTGCTAATATTGACTGGAATACAGAAAGCAAAACCTTAAATGTAAGTTGAGATCTATACAAATGAAAGAAGCAGGCAATTAAAAGTTCCAATAAGTATAAATTTCTTTAAAACTCGTTGAATTTTAATATTCAGAACATTTTATACAATTATAATATAAATAATTTAGTAACTCATATCTAGCAAAAACAGCTCAGTTTTTAGAAAAATCAAAATGATTTTGGACAGACAACACAGTATTCACAAATTATTAACCAAAGGCAAAATTTATAGAATAAATAAATTTTAATAATGAATAAGATCTGGAAATATTTGTTTATAATGTCTTTAATAATAACAGTACATTTAAGATTTAGAACACAAAATATTTTATTTTTGAAGTTTAACTATGTTTTAAATTTTTCACTTTAACATAGGTAAGAAGATTATTCATACTTCATTATTTAAGAATAAAAACCAAATGTATGTAATTTAAATCTGTTATATTTTAAGAATTACAAAATTAATATTCCTATACATTTTACTAGGCAACTAAGAAATAGCACATAACCTGTTGCTGACAAACATTTATTATTAAAGTCTTTTTTTTTTGTAGTTAGGCAGTAGAAGTCATTATATCAAGTAATATATGTAATTTACCTTTTCATAAGGTTAACCTCTGTTCTTATATCATCCAACATAGTAAGCCTCAACAAATTCCAAGATCAACCCTTAGAATTCATTGCTTCATCAATGGAATACTTTCACAATTAATAATAGTTATTAGATCAAACCTTTAATATGAGAAGGCTTCTAAGCAATGTTTAGCATGTGTTATGGTACTCATATGTAACCCACAAAATAAAGTTTTATAAACACTTACTTGGCTCTAAAATTTTAAGAGTTATCCACATGAAAAACTTAGATGTTATCTAAAATTTACAAAAAAAAAGTTTTTAATTACATTTCTCCAAAATAAATGGCAGGTGTTCTATAGTGAGTGATATGAATGGGATTATATCCATTAAAATTCACAATCTACATTTAATTCATTCCTTGTACATGTGGAAAGTTTAACCCTATATAGTTCTTCTTTAGTTTGCTGATGTGCAACCTGGTGATGGCTTCATGAGACTATTACCTGGAGAAACTGTAGAACTGTATGTAATATTCTTACCTTCAAAGACTTGTGAATACCAGTGATCACTGTGTTGTAAGACTTTATCTGGCAAGTCAATTAGTCATATCTTCATTATGTGGAAATAATTTTTTTTATTTTAAAATAAATCCAATACTAGTGTCAAAGAAAAACTATTTTTCTTTCCTTTTTATTTTTCATATTTCTGGTATTATTTGAGATGCCCTAGTAAAGATCATTTGGACAAAATATACATCATATTTGTCTCTTTCTCATACAGTGGTTTGTGCTTTTTTTTCACATTATTTAAAGGATCTCTACATTAGCAAAACATATTTCCTTTTTAATAACATTCACTCAAAATATATACTATAATAAGTTAGCCACTAAACACGGGAAAAGGAAAAAAAAAAATCCATTTCTCCACACATAGCTTAGAATCAAATGATGGCATCCCACAATTCACAAAATATGCAACAGTTTTGAATTGTGGGATTCCATTGTTCAAAGATGGCAATGGCCAATAGGTCAATCAGCTGTCACAACTTGAAAATAATGTCACCTGTTCTTAACTGTGATAACAAAATAAGTATGGATCAGCCTGTGATTATTAATCATTTATTTGTTTTAGTCTGATAATTAAAGTGGATAATATTGTGAAAATACAAGGGTACAGTTTCAAGCCAGAGTTCACAGAATGAAGAACATTCTGTTTTGACTGAAAATATCAAGATCAAAACAGATAATAAAAGTAACAGTGACCTTGAATTGGATGATATAAGGCCAGACCATCTAATAAACACTGACTAGCGTATTTGTGAGGAGTATTTACTAATGCCAACCGGTACTCAGCCTTTTTGTAAAGAATGCCCAAAGGTCAGAGAAAGACCAACAGAATTGGATTGTGATGGGTGTATCACATCGTATAAATGATTCAGTGCTCTATGTTTAGATATTGATGGTCTGAAACTGGTACTATTTACATGATTCATCGAGATAAGGTACACTGCCTGTTGCAATCCTAAACAGTTGAAATTTATTTTAGACTTATTTGTGACAATAACAACATTAGTAATAACAATGAGAGTGTTTTGATTTCATATCTATAGCTGCTTAGAGATATTACGCTTACTGTATGCATGGTAAATTGGGAAAAAGAAACAGAAGACCAATCCTTTATTGTATAGCGAAAGCTATCAGAAAAACATATCAAAACCAGATGTATTCCACAATGTTCTTCACCAGCTTTTTTGAATGCTGACTATAATAATGAAGTATCTATGCATGTATATTACTGGTTTGTGGATTGTAAGGCACATTTTTCTTAACCATTAACATTAACAAAAAAAAAAACATTTAAAACTACATATCAGAAAAAGGTACTGATTTTGATCTTTCATTTAGAAAATGTTGTGAAAAGTTGTTATACAATACATTTTGCTAACCTTTTCTAGTCTAAACTGGCATTTCTCTTGTGAATTAATAATACAATATATGTCATTGCAAATATACTTTTCATCAATAATGTTCAAAAATTGAAATGGTATATAATGATGTGGCAGTCATCTGCCATTACATATTTTTCTATAAATATTACATGCACAAAACATGGTTAACCACTATTGTTAATAAAATAGACTTTTCAGTGACCATCATATTATAGTTATTATAATGTTTTACATATGTCTAATCTATTTATGACATGACTTAGTAATGGGTCAAATTATTAGAATCTCTATGATATTATTTCTTTGATCTGTTCAATTTGACTATTATGCCACACAAAGTTAAATCAGTATATACAGATTCACTAGAAACTATACATAAATATTGAGATGAGTTTTTCATGATCACATTGAACTTTATTTTGTAATATGATTATCACCTTAATAAGGCTTGTCAAGTTTACCAAAATATTTTTATTCAATTATATTTTCTTCAAATGTGTTGAATTTTTTTATGGATAGAAACATAGTCATAGCTACAAAATGTATATTTAACTTCCATAAACTCAAATACCTTGGTATTAAAGCATTTATGTATTTTTGTGAAAATATGACTGAAGTTTTTTGATTATTTCCTCTTTTGATGGCTTATCTTTGATGTCAATATTCTAAGGAGCTTGAGGCAGTTTTGGCAAGACTGGCAAGGTGCCTTGTCCATTTTGTTTTTATAGGAATACCTTGTATGTAAGTTCATTCCTCCATCTGTGCAACTTGGATGTCATGGCTGGCTTTGCTACTCAGTTTTGTGTGCACTTTGTTTTGATGTTCCATAGTTAGGGGTGCCATCATTAACTGTTACTTGTTATGGTCATTGACAGCAAGTTTTTGTATTGAAAGTAATTTTACTGTTAATTAGATACACCATCTGCACACACTTAAGTATGTGTCCAGAAGAAGTAAAAATGCATAATTGAATATATTTTTGATTTGCAAAAATATACATTTTTTGAAAAGCACACAAAACATTGTTACTATATTACAAACCATTTCAAATTGTATATTTTCCTATGTGCAAGTATCCTTTGCAATTTCTAACTGTTTATATACTGTGGGATCTGTGCATATTTCAAACTCTGCATCATCTTGACCTTCATCATGGTGTTGTTGTCATGGTTACTGACTCTTTAAAAGTCAGATCACAGTTGAAGCAGCCTGCCAGTTAAAAGTTAGTGGTAACATACATGTGTAAAAATAGTTTGATTGAGTATGTTCTCAAATAATTTATGTCTCTTTTCATTACTTGTTATGAATTTGTATGTGTTAAATGCACACTACATATGTATATAGAAGTACACAACCATGCAATAATGTATGGTTTTTTTATGAGCATAATACATGTTTATGTTAAATATAAATGTAATTAACAATAAGTTTCCTGACAGACAAAAATTTCATTTGTACTGATAATGAATTACCTTTTATAAAATTCTATTGAACTCTATATTTATGATACATATTCTTACAGTACTCATAAATAAATCTGAATTTTGTTATTACAGCTTGGCAGGAACAAGCCTTGATTCATGAAATATTAATTATCTGAATTTGTCTCTGACGTTTGCATTCAATCTGCCTCCTAGTGGCACAGCTTTATATCTGTGGACTTGCAATGCTAGAAAACCTTATTTTAATACCACAGTGGGCAGAGCACATATAGTCCATTGTGTAGTTTTCTGCTTAGCTCCTAACAAATAAAACACCAAGCCTTTGGACATAATCTATCAATATTCTAAACAGAATGTGAAAATGTAGCTAAAACTAGATTTTTGTTGGTGTGTTCGTTTTTAGCATCAGAAGTAATCCATATAGGTTACAATCATATTCATGGACTTTATAATAATATGTACACTTTTAATATAGTAAGTTGCTATTAAGATCTGTTGAATGTTTAATATTTATTTAAATTTATTGATTTCTTTCATTTACAAGAATTCACTCATTTTTCATGAATATTTTGTCACAACTCACATCTGACTTTTGACATCTTCTGTCTCTGTTCTTTTCCTTTCTTGTCCCAGTTGCTTATGAGAAAAATAGAAGGGAATGCCTCAGCAGACAAAATATATTCTTTATTTTGTGTAAAAATGTGATGCAATCTCACATTTGGGATTAACAAGCAAAAACCTTTTTTTTAAATTGGTCTCAACATATCTGTGCTGTTTTTTTGATGGGTCTACAGTCTAAGTTATGCAAACCAAAACTTGATCTTCTCTGGATTTTTCCAAGATATAACTTAAAAAAAAGGTTACCCTGCAATTGTTTTCTCAGTTTTGTTGTAACCAGAAGCACAAGATATGGGCATTTCACAAAAATCAACTCAAATGTGTACATTGAAAATGAACTGCTTATTAAACAAAACAACAGATCCATCAAACAGTTTCTTCAAGCACACGTGACTTCAGTGCATTTGAGAAATGAATGTCAAGGTTGCTTACTCCAGGATTTTCTCTTTTCTGTGGTGGATGGGTTGGAAGCATTTCTTTACCAAAAAAATGAATTTGTGTCAAAAGAGATTTATTACTTACGAAAAAAAGAGTGGAAATACATATATACACACAGGAGGATTCTGCATTTTACATGTACTAAATTTATGTAGTCTTTCCAATTATTACAGAGGGTTGAAGATTTAATATTGATATGATTGTAAGTATGTAAGTCAGTAACTCAAGTGACAGCCACACCTGATATAAACTTCCATTGAAATGACTATCAGCATTATGTTTTTATATTGTTTGTCATTTTGTGGAGAGTGTGATAGAACTGAAAACTTATCAGTTTTGGCATGTAACATCTGTTTCCATGCAAGTATTCATACACCTGAATGATAAAGATGCATGTAGATTGTGAATTTTGTATTTCAAAGATTAAGACACCCTCTGTACTGAAAGGCATTGGAACTCAAAGGAATATAGAGGAGCGTGAATCATCAGGATTATCCAAAAAGAGACCTACAAAAAGTTATACACAGCCATGGTAAACAAAGTGGGACATCATGTAACAAGTGAAAATATACAAATACTAAAATCTGATTTTACCATTATATCTTCTAATGAATATCAAATTTACTTTCCATCTGCTTGATGTATTATAATGGATGAATGAATATGTCATAGAAGCAACTTGTATATAGGCCACTTGCATTGTTTTTCCAAACATAGATCTTTCTTGATTATGTTGTGTATAGTTAGCTGGAACATACAGATAGATTTTACCAGAAATAAATGTATTTGTGGATTTTCACATGCTACAATCCTGTGGATTTCTGGATGATTACAAAAGAACTCTGAAAAACTGTCATCCTTGTACACTAAATGGCTCACAGAAAATTGCAGAGAGAAGTGATGTGCTTTTGATATGACAGCAATAGAGACTTTTGCAATGAAAACTGCAGCATGGCTTGTTAAGACATTCAGTGGTCAGATAAAGAATTATTAGATGTGGTGACACAGACTGTAACAGTGTTGTGAGGCTCAAAAGGTCAATTTAATGTAAGGTATTTAACCTCTGTTAAAGAAATGAGTAGTATGAACCTCATTTATGATATAGCTTGCAAGCATTTTTTTGTATCTCTAATTGTCTTTAAATATTTTGTAAAATTATCCCATTTATGCTAAAAATAATTATAGTTAATTATATCAAAAGTCAAAAAATGTATATCCATAGATTGTACAAAACATTCTTGTGTAATCTGTATAGACAATAAACAAAAAGTCTATCAGTATTGAAGAAACTGAGAAAAAGCTCTCTTCATCATTGAGTATAGCAGATAAAGTGTGGTTGATTTACTATTATATTTGTCATTTCTTTATCACATAAGTTCTTATAATTACTAATATGTTTTTCTCCCAATCCAACATCAAAACAATTAGCTTACTGGTTCTTCTGATTTAGGAGTAAAATATTAATTCAAATAAAAGAAGTAAATACCTAGTATTGATAATAAACCATTAGGTGTTAAAATAAATATATAATTTGATACTAATGAAAATTATGGCTTCCATTTTTACACTTAATAAGATTATTTTCTCATTCTTGCTTAGTGTATCTTTTGTGTTTCATAAATGAGAAAAATGTAATGTTTGAAACATTTGGCTACATTGTTGTTTGTTTATATTTTAATATCCTCTCAGTAGCAATATGAAGATGAATGAAATAATTTAAAAATAATGTATTTTTATACTTAAACTAGGAAGTTGCCGTTATTTATCTTTTTTTCAGTGTGTTCAAACTCTTTTGAATTTACATTTCGAATCTGTTAAGTTAAATGTATGATGTTATACCATTTTGAGTTTGTAGACTAAGCATTTTTTAATGATTATATATATGGTATGATGAGGTGAGAAACGTTTTGCTCTGTGTGTGTGTATATGTCAGACAGTTTTATCTCAAATGTACTGGAAAAGGAGTACAGCTACCATTGGTCATTTCTTCACCTGTTGTCCATTTTCTACCAACTCCAATGAATCACTACCATAATGTGACAATTCATCTGAGAAAACCATCACTTTCTGAAAAACCTATCAGTATGACTGAAAATCCTGTTTTATTTGAAATTGTAATACCTGAAGATGCACCAATAACAATATCCCCTCTTGTTGGTACTGTTGAAGAAGGGAAGGTGAGAATTTTTCTTTTTTTATTTCTTAATAAAACTTCATGGTGGAAAAAGTAAAATTCTCAAAGTTATTATTTTATGTAATTATTTTTCTTTCCAGCAGTTTCTTCCAAAAGAATGTAGCAAGAATAAAACAATTGTTAAGTCGATCATATCAATTATTGCTGAAGATAGGAAACTAAAATTCCAATACAATATCTTACTTTCACTAACAAATAATAAAACAACAACCCTCCACTGATAGGAATGCAATACAACTCCTAATGTCACTCGTGCTCTTTCTTCCATGCAGTCCTTGATCACATTTTGATAGGCAGTCTTACTGTTGAGATGCATTTTTGTCCACATTTTCTGTCAGATATTTAGCTTATTTACTCAAGTTACAGTTTAAATCTTTCAGTTGTATAAATTTTTTTTTCAGCCATAATTTCTCATTTTTTACAGTTTTGCAAATCTTTCTGGAGATAAAATTCTTCTTTTTCCCCTATCATCATATGTATGCAATTCCACATGGCATCTATCACAAATGCTGTAATTGCTATTTATGCTTTGCTTGCCACGTCAGTGGCATCTAAGTAAGGTTCACAAATCATGTTTACCTCCAATAACACTACAGCTATTACTTAACTGCCAGGGTTTCTACCTTTGCTCATCTAATCATTGGTCTAATTTTTTCTCACTTACTCCAGTCTTTTACATCTTGCTTATTTCCCTTAATAACATTTATATTGTGACACTCTCCACCTACATCAGTATGCCCTCTATCTTGGTACTGTATATTGTACCCTTATTCAGATAATGTTAGCACTTTTCCTTGACAAAAATCTTCAGGAACAGATTTCTCTGTACTGCAACTGTTAGAAACACTTGGAGCAATTTTCACATTGCTTATTTGATTTTGTAAAAACAAAAAATTTCATTTAACAAACCAATATACAGCATGAATTCCTAGATTATTGTTTCAGGCACATGAGCAAATTAGATGTCTACTATTTAGTATCACCCAACAGTTGGAGGTGAGGGGTGTCCTCTCAGTTAAAGCTGTCCATAATCTGATTCATGATGAAAGTCAAAGTTTTTTTTCCTATATTGTACTTATTTTAGTACCCTATCAGTAACAGTATGAAGATGAATGAAATAATTACTTAAATAACAAGTTGCCATTATGCATCTTGTTAAGGCTATCCATAATCTGATTCATAGTTTCTGCAGTGAGCTCTTAAGCTGCTTTTGTGGATGATCCTACACATTTTGGAAATCATTTAGATTAGTCTTTTTTTTTGTGTGACTTTCTTTACTAGGTCAGCTTCTCATGAGGCCAGTTTTGATCAACCACCTCTGGCTCCCTTTTTTCAGTTGGTCAGTTGGGTATGGCTTTTTGGATTCTTCCCCAGTTTCCTTTGATTCTGTCTCTCTTAATGGTGGAAAAGTCTGAGGGTAAATACTTAGTTCTTCCTCTATCACCTGATATTACTGTTCATGAAGAAAAATGTACCACTCAGTTTCATGAAGAAATAGCTATGTCTTGTCTGCCATGTTTATTGGAACAATATGTTTTTGCTTAACATTGCCAGGTGGATGTGTGTTTACACTCTCAGTTGTGATCAACATAAACAGATCACAATTATCTAGGATTTGTCTGATCCTCACTATGGTTCTGAGATATTTATTATCCTTCCAAATTTTGTTGAAAGCTTCTTAGTGATCACCACATCAATTTGATGACAAGACCATTGTTGGCAGTTACATTGGTATGATTGTAAGTTTTTTTGTTTTTTTTCATTTCTTGGCTGGTATATTGTTGGGACTTATTAGGTAGAGATGCATTGTTGGAGGGTGTTCACTTACCTTCTGCTTCCCTCCATGAGTTACATGAGATCTCCTTTCTTTGAAATAATAGACTGATGTCACCTGTCTGCATTCATCATTGTCTTTGTTGGCCTCTTATTTTTCTTCTGCTCCTCCAGAAAGCCCTTGCTCTACCCCTATTCAAATGTCCTGACCCTTAATATCAGCATCTCAATCCATTAATACCCAAAATAGATTGAGGAGGCATGGGGGGTTGGCTGCAACATTTTTACCTCAAATCCTTAGATGCCACAGGTTCTTGCATCAAGGTTTGTCATTCAATTCATATCTCCACCACCATTATCACCCCAACCTATAGTATTTCTGCCTCCAACAGATCCTTGGAATTCAGAAGTTTTTTCCTCAGCTATTAGAGATTTTTGGTCAAAGGGCAGTACAGAGATGTGACTCATTCCTCTGGGGTTTTATTCCTGTCTATTTATTGTGCCCATAAAGATGGAATATTAGCATCAGGTCCTCGATCTTTCTTGTCTCAACCAATTCTTAGATCCTCATAAATTCACGATGGAGTCGTTCCTCACTTTACCTTTCCATTTTTCTACAGAACTGTAGATGAGAAAGTTCGATGTTTCTGACACTGATCTAACGTTACATCACAAAATCATCCTGCTGTTCTCTATGTTTTATGCACAAGAGTCAAGTACTGCAGTTCAAGGATCTGTCTGCCCTTTGAACTAGTATCAGCACCATGTGTGTTCTGCAGAATTGTATGAGCTTTTTTTTTCTCACTTCCATTCTCTGTGCCTCTGAATATATCATTATATATACGACTGGTTACTCCTAGCACTATCTCAAAAGTCACCAAGGCAGGCTTTATTATGTGAAGAAAAATAAACTGACATCTTAGAAAATATATTTGCAAATATTACTCTAGTGTTAGAGAATATTTTATTTTGAAGGAACACTGTAATATAGAGGTGAAACATCCTGTAAGTTCCAAGTGTTTACATCTGTATTCAGGTTTAATTTATCATAATTAAGGATTATTTCAATTGCTTTAAAAACAGACATTATTATGCTTTCATTTTGCAAGGATTTTTCCTTTTTGTTTTTACTTTGTTAAAGATAAGTTTTAACAAAGTGAAATATCACTTTGGTTCCAAGTAAATACAATATGTTAAAATGTAATATGATTTAGTGATATACAGAAGGTACAGAATCTAGTGGAAGTAAATGGCAAATAAGTATAACATTCTTAGAAAATAGTGAGCCTTAATCTGGAACTTAACAGGTAAATATAGCATTTTTAGTAAATAACTTATCTAGTGAAAGTAAATGATAGCTTTGTGAACAAACGTAAACTCATGAACTTTCATCTTGCAGAGATGAATATAGATTTAAATATGGGTGTTTAGAGGTGTTCCTAATGTGCAAACCTGTGATTTTACTTTTGTTGCATACTCTGCACATTTTATTGGCACAGCATACATTGCCAGTAAGTTTGTGTATTATACACATTGTCTGAAATTTACATGGTACAGAAATGTACCAAGGATTAACAACTCCCTCAGTTAATGCATACATTTTTCAAAATATCTGGATTTTATTTCAGTTGAGTTTTGATGCAGATAAATGCTCAAGTAAAACTTCAGCATTCCTTTCTGTGATGTATGCAAGACACAATTCCACTAACTGGCAGTTAGATATATTTCCTTTCCTTTTAGATAACTCTTCACATTTTGAAAGTCTTTTCCTATTAACAACTTGGATAATTTCTAGGGTCTGGTACTCACCTGAGTTCAGATTACAGTTGACATTGGTCACATGTGAGTTACAGTAACAAGCAAGACTGGCCTAATTAATGTTATTATGTTTAGCTTTTAAAGACAATTTACCCCTGTTACAGTAACTTTTGCAGACTGTGTAACATGAGAACATCTACTAATGTTGAAAACTTTGTTTAGGTATTGCATGATTTAGCTTTTATTCATATGGTTAGACTTTTGCTAAATTTTTGTATCTAATATTTTACCCTGTTCAGTGTAGTTTGCTGAAGATGGAATATGTATATTCTAAAACATTCAGGAATTGTTTGTTACTGCACATACATTTGAAAAATGTGTGTTGCTGCTGTCATCATTCTACTATTCACTATTAATTGAAGGTTTCTTAAATGTTTATTTTAAAATATTTGATAAAACGTTTTTAAAAGTAATAATTGTAAAACAAAAAATAAACAGTACTTAAGTTAGTTATATAGGCACTTAAAACCTTAAAGAATAATAAGTTCTACATATAAATTTTATTTTTATGAAAAGCATCTGAGAAATATTTGAGGGCAACAAGGTGCCAATCATATATAAACTATGTACACTTAGTAGAGTGGTTACTACATACATGCACTAGAATCTTTTTTAGGCTTATATTAAGTGAATTATCCACTGATACATGCATCATACATGTAATTGTTTTAGTTACAGATAATATTTTTATAAATGAGTAACTATCAACAGTTTAAGTGTTACATGCTCTTGTTAATACAATAAAAAAAGTTATTTTAATCTGACATTTAAGCTTATACATAATTATTTTTTCAAAAAACAAAAAAGTTGCTTTGATCACAGACCAAACAGAGATTGAAGATTCCTCCCAGCTTCATGAAGTAAAACCTGTGAAACCTGAAGTAATTGTAGTTGGGTAAGTTAAAATTTTATTTTGTACCTAATACTAAGAATACTGACAAGACAGTATCTTGTATTGTTATTTTCAGAAAAAAAAAGAAGAAAATAATTTTAGCAAAAATATAGTAAATAAAATATTTTTACCTTAGCCTTTATATTTTAAACAAATTATTTAGCAATCAATTCAAGTTACCTTTATATCATGAAAATGCAGGATATAGTTTCAAGTCAGGTTTTGTCATTGGACTCCATGTAGTAATATCATTTTTTTTCTCTTATTGTTATGTTGTAATGCTCTTCATCAAACTTTCCACTTTACACAAATTATTATTTTCAGTAACTTCTGACATAGATCAGAAGTAAAAATTAATCTTTTAAATAATGTAGCTAATTCAGTATACCAATGTAATTAGGAGTATATATTGCCATAAAATAAAAACTTATAATAATTAGAATGCATTGATTCATCATTTAGGTACTCTCTTTATTATCAATATTTTTAACCCTAATCCCAACAATATCTCACAAGGTTCAGCCTGATTAGGAGGTTTAGATTAAACTGAAATCCATATACTATGCTGACAAATATATAAAACATTGGATGTATCTTATTTCTTGTGCCTCACAAAAACATAGCACAACACATGAATGAGACAGAGAAGCAAAACATAGTTTAGAAACGAAAAAGTTGTAGTGCTAAAACTTTAAAACAAACAAAACGACATAAGAGATATTCCTTAGTAATGACTGTGAAATATATGAGTAAAAAGTATTTTACTAAACATAATATGAAACTTGTCTGCACACAACTTATCTTACTAAACACACATCAACTTCTTATACACATGGTGGATTTACTTAATGGGCAACCAAGATTAATAAGTTAAACCCTTAGGTTTATGAAATACATATTTGAAATAAATTGAACTGAAAATTGTGGAAAAGTACTGGTACTTAAACAATTCAGCTTTCATTTTATCACAATTTTGTCATGAATTTTTGGAAGATAGTTTTAATTTTTTATTTATATTATTTATTAGAAGTAAGAGATAGTTTAAATTTATTTGTTCCTTATGCATGGACACACTTGTGAACATATTCAGATTCAATTTTGCATGACTGCCCTGCTTGGCCAGTAGATGGCCATGAACTATCTAGTTCTCTGCTGGCCATCTACCCAATGTAAATCACCTGAAAATAATGTATATGGAGAGCACCATCTCTGTGGGTATTTATTAAAATAGGCTTATATTTAATATGTCAGTACCTAAAGCTAAACAGAGGTGCTGTGTAATCAGTCAAAAATTATCACGAGGGTATCATAGAAGCAATAGAAACAATAAAGTTGACATCAAAAAGATCTTATCAGTTGACTTTAACTTTAGTACAAGGTAATTAGAATTCTATTTCACTGTGCGACCTGTATATTCCTCACTTAACTTTCAATGAAAGAGCAAATTAACCGGGATTACTCTTCCTTTATCCAACTTTTAAAATTTCACAGAGCATTGTATTAACAGCTTGCTTTGCCACAGAGATAATAACTAAGTATTAATCAAACAAATGCATAATGTACAAATAAGAGAGAGAGATGTTTAACATTTTATGACCAAAGAGATTTAGTGAAGTCAAAAGTTAATTTACTTGATAGAAGCTTGCGTAAGTCTTGTAGGAACTGGGAAAGGTAAATAAAAGATTCATGATACAAAGGCATTACATAAAGAACAGAATCAAATATTGGTCCCTTTAACTGAGTAGCAGGGCAATTTTCTAATGATTCATATTGGCAATGGTCATATTTCAGTTGATAGGTCAGATAGTCATATATGTATATGGAAAAATGGAAGATGAGTTAAAAGTAAAGATCTTCCCAAATGTCAAGGAATACTTCAAAATCTACAAGTGGCTTTGTAAAAAAGCCCATTTTGCTCCTAAAAAGAGGTAGCAAATGTCGAAATTGTAGATATGAATTTAGAAATAATTTTAAAAAGAGACATTTATATCAGTATTAATTGTACTTAATATCAATTAATCAACTTTCAAGGAGACTAACTGGTGGTTTGTTTATCATGTGTGACTTCAGTACTGTTGCATTACTTATTAATAAGAATTTTATGAAATTTTTTTATAATCTACATACATAAAAATTAACTATATTTACAATCTTTCACAGAATTCAAAAATATATTATTTTTTAAGATTATACTCCAGATTATTAATTCCTATAACCTTTACATATTTGCTTGAGATTAGTTAATTTTTCATAAAAAAGCATTAAGTATAAAATTTTCCACTAATCAAGTAATTATTTCTTTCATTATAAATTCAAATCCTTGTAGATAGTTTAATAAATTTAAAAAATAAATATACTAATTATAAATATATTTATGAAGTTAACAAGAGTACATGTGGCAATGCTATTTCAATTGCTTTTATCTTTTTTTGCTCCTCTTTCCTAATTACTTTCCTATTTTGTCTTTAGGTCATCAATCTGCAGTTTGTGTCTTGTGTCTCTGTTGAAAAATGTGAAGCCAATAGTGAGAAAATATACAGTTCCATGTTTTATTACTCATGAACATTTGTTACTTCTGAGAAAACCAATGTACAAGTATGTATATTTTTAAATAACTCCTAGATTGAAACCTTTTTACAATTTCACTTTATAATGAATTTATATGTCATTGTTATTTATTACTATATGTGTATGTGATAATATTTCATAGGTTATATTTTTAATTGCTTGTTTCTGATACAAGAAAGAACAACATTAACTTTGTTTTAGGATATTTTATTTAACATAAATATTAATAATAATACGGCTTCTATAAAATCAACTCTGCTCTCTTCTGATACAAGTTTCCTATATTATTAGAGTTATAGCTTATGTTCCAATTAATGCATCCAGAATCTTCTTTGTAATAAATTTCTGTGTATCGTCTTTCTGTAACTTGTTCTATAATGAATTGAAATTGTCCTAGTATAAGCTTACAACCATGTTAGATCAAAAAAGGTATCAGGAAAGTATTTTTGGTGCATAAGTACAAATTATGTTATTCAAACAGAAAGCCTTTCTCAAAAGCCTATACATTTAATAACATTTTAGATTGTAAGCCTATACATTTAATAACATTTTAGATTGTACAGAATTAAAATAATCTCAACCCAATACAAATATTCTTTTTTCAAAAAATAATGAGACTACTTGGATTAAATTATTAATAAATTATCTTTATTTATTTCATTTGCTATCTTTAAATAGCTTTTCTATTCTTTTCTCTGCACTGAAGTTTTATAACATTGTTTAATTTTGATAAAGTTTTAAAAACTTAATGCCAAATTATGTACTTTTTCATTTTTAATGTAAAGTGTTGAGGATACTTTATACCTTGAGTTGCACTATCCAGTGGTACAACCATCTTTTGTGGTAAAAGATGGAAACAAGTTACATGATTATGGAAAACTACTTATTGGAAAGAGAGTTGTATGGGCTTTCCAGCTCACTAATCAATCAACAGAGTCTCTATAAGTATCCTTTTTTTTGTATATTGTTAATATTATGTCATATCTTGTAATAAAGCAGTGTGTGGAATTTAAATTTATTTTATATTCATGTAAAACATAGTTTATGAAACAATATGAAATACTCCATTTATTCTGTGCTTTTTGTCTATTGTTTTAATTATTCTGTATTTGTGTATGTTTTTTTCATTTAAATTTCATTCATTTCTTTTCTTTCATCCTAATGTTAAAGCTCCATTCCACTCTTCCAGATGATTATGGTCCTTTTCAGCTTGTGAATGCACTTAGAACAATTCCTCCATCTAAGTCTCACTTTTTCAAAATTGCCTTTACTCCATTTTCTGAACAAAAGATAATGAAAGGTAAAACATTTTGACTTCTAAAATCACATATTGTGTTACATATCTTCAGACTTTATGAAAATGAAATACAAGTTTGATTTAAGCAATTATTGTTGTTTTTAATTTATAAAACAAATTTGTGTAGGTTACTTTCATCCAATTTTTTGGCACAGAGTGTGTGTAATTTATTACATACATTTGATTTTTGTTTATTAATGCGTCTCCATAAAATCAGTATATCATGTATAAAATCAGTTTATCTTTCTTGCCATTATTATTTGTTACTGTTTAAAGTAGATAAACTAATCAAATTAGTAAATTAAATTTGTTTGTCTAAGTATTAATTA
This sequence comes from Tachypleus tridentatus, assembly GCF_004210375.1. NCBI lineage: Eukaryota > Metazoa > Arthropoda > Merostomata > Xiphosura > Limulidae > Tachypleus > Tachypleus tridentatus. The sequence continues at coordinate 102,642,668 of NC_134832.1, forward strand.
TCAAATTTCTTTGATCATTTTATAAACCCCTAGAGCAATATGTCTATAGACTCACACTGCTAGAAACCAGGTTTCAATACCCGTGGTGGACAAAGCACAGGTAATCTATTGTAAAACGTTGTGCTTAACTACAAACATACAAAAGATTTTATACATTGGTAAGGTAATATATGAAACCATTTACCACTAGGAATGTTTTAGTTTCAAAGTGATACACGTCTCTCTAACACATATGCTTTTTTCAATCTTCCTCTTCCCTTTAATACATTGAGAAGAAATTTTCTTTCTTGAGTACTACCCTTTATATCCTTAATTTCGAATTGCTTGTTTAGCATTTATAAAGCATGTGACAAACCTCCACCAACCTTAGCATGAAACACTCTCCTAAAGTACATGGCTCTGTCTGTACTGCTTTACATGAACCTCGTTTTATGTATTGGCACATAAGAATCAAATGTGTTTCTCTCTTGCTTTCAGTTTTCAATCATTTTATTTCACTAATATTTCAGACTTTGTTATTTTCCCTTTTTTTTTTTAAGAAGTTTGGTTTGCTAATTCTTACATTCTGGTGTATGGCTGACTTTAATTGCCATAAGTTATGATGGATTATGAATGTACAATTTACTGCAATTACCACAACTGCTCCTAAAGTTACTGGGGACATACAAATTCCTGTTACCCAGGCCTCAGGTTCAATGTTTTTTTTACCAGGAAGAAGCAAGCCAAAATTTGTTGGGAGTTAGCTTCTTACATGGAGTCTGGGATTTCTTCTCCAAAATTTCAACTGCCTCTTCAACCTGATTAGAATGTTCAGGTTGATGAAGATTTAGACTTCCCTCACCATACAGCTACATCCTGCACCTTTGGAGGAGGTTTGACCTTCTACTCCTTTCTTCCACTTAATTGCACAGGTTTGTCATATTTTGAATGTTTCTTCTGTCTCTAATGAGATCTCTCTTTCCCCTTTGTGTGAGTCCCTCAGTCAAACTATTTGGTGTTTTCCCTTCACCTGAACAAAGGTTCATGCATATCAATTGTATCACAGTTAAGTTTAGGGGTTAATATGTTTTTAACACCTCGAGTTCTGACCAACATGCTTTTCAAATATGTGGTTTTAATTTTAAGCTTATGTATTATTCTCACAGGCGCAATTTTCGAGGATTTGTCTTACATTTACTAATGTTTATTGTTACTTTCTTCTATGCATCTTTATGTCTGAGGCCTTTCTTTGGTATCCCAATAATTTTTTGAAGGACTTCAAAACTCTTGTGTGGTCAACTTTGATAAGACTCTCTTCATCAGGTATTTTCCTTACTAACCTGACTGCTTTATTGTTGGAGAGAGATGTGGTGTTTGTTTTGGTTCATATCTTCACAAACAAAACAAAATTGCGTCAGAAATTTGGTTTCAAAATCTTTTTCACCTGAAATACTACCCATACTGATCAGAAACTTTTGTTTCTCTTTATCTGATGCATTGAAGCAGTTGAAGCCAAATGAATTTTGACTTAGCCAGTGGGATTAAAAATATTGATACAGGTGGGGAGAAAAGATGTAGGATGAGAAGGGGCATAGAAGATGCTAATTCAGACATGCCAAAAAAAGCTGTGAAGAGAGCAATTGTTTGATAGAGAAGGGAGAAACAGACTGAGTACATAAATTTCAGCTCTTAATAGTTGCCAAAATAGTATTATGTAATTGAAAGAAGATAAAAACTGTTGTTGATTTGTAATTTGGCAGTTTTGATGAGAATGGAAATCTTGTTTTCAGTTAAGTTGTTCTTTAGTGCATTATAACAAACTGTTTCAAATGCTTGCTTTGCATCTGAAAAAATTGCATCAGATAAATGGTTGTAGTTAAACCCTCCATATATAGATTTAATTAATCTCATGAAGTGATAAATTCTCTGTCTGCATTTTCGTCTAGCATGTCATACCCACATGTATTCCCTCCAATGAAAATTCCATGATTGATGGAACTTCAGCTTGGATCAACCAGTTGTCCTCTTTACTTCCCTTTAGATTGATCTTATTTGGTTGGTTTTCTTTTTTCACCTTCTTGTCAAACCAACATCTTTTTTACAAATGCTTTCCTTGTGGGTTGAGGAGCATATCTTGATACTCTAGATATTTCCAGCATTTGGTTGTTGACTGAATCCAAAGCATGTCAGTGCTTTGGAGCTCTTAGCTATTTGTTGAGATATGTCTCATTTCTTCCATCTTCTGAAAGTAAAAATGGTTATGGTGCATTCCAACAATTACACAGTGGTCTCATACATCACCAGGTATGTGGATATCAGTTCTAGGTTTCTTTGTTTTAAAACTCTAGAACTTCTATTATGGGTCCACAAACACCAGATACATCTTTTGTCTTGCCATATTCCTACTGTTTTCTATCTTGTTGTTGATTGGTTATGGAATTTACACAAGGTCATTCCCACAGAATGGGCCCTAGATCATAAAGTTGAATGGTTGTTATGCTCTTGTCTGGGAACCCCACATATAGATATAATTGCTACCAATCTTAACAAAAAACTGCTATCTTTTTGGTTTCTAATTCCTCATCCTCAGATTTTAGTGGTAGATGCTTTCAGTCAGGAATAAACTGGTCTTCACATTTATGCCTTACCACCTATAAGTCTCCTCCTCAAGGTCGTCTCCATTGTCCACACTATTCTGTGTCGAGTTTTTTTGGTGGCTTCATTTTGTCTGGTTAGCTTTGGTTCTCTTTCTTGAAGCCCCTACATTTCTCGTAACTTCTGCCTCTCCATTCATCTTCTTTGTTAATCTAGTTTGGACGTCTGCCATCCCCTATCCTATCCTCTAGCTTTATATGTGGCTTTTGTCTGGTCCATTGCAAGAAAACAGGGTCTGATGCCACATGTTACCTCTCTCTCTTTCTCTCTCAGTCTAACCTTTCACATTGTCAGTTTACCAATAGCATTGGACTACTTTTCATTGTTGGTCTTTCTGACATAATTTCCACTCCTTCCACCCTTCTGTTCTTCACCTTTCAGTTTTTCACCTAGCTGTTTGATCAAGATCTTTCAGTTTCAACAGTTTCTGGTTGCAGAGCAGCTTTGTCAAACATGATTTACCAGATTCTGCTGGGTTTTACTGTCCTTCCCTCCTGTTCAAGCCCTTTATGTTCTTCATTCTTGTTATGCATGATTCCCTTTTGCCCTTTTGCAATCTCTGTTTGAACCTTTGGCCTCAAGTTCCCAGTATCATCTTTCCTCCAGACCTATTTCCTTCTTCTCCTGGTATATGGTCATCATAGGGCTGACATTTTGCAATAGATATTTCCCAAACCCTTTATTATAGTCCTTATGTTGTGCTATACCAAACAATTCCTTCAATCTCAAAACTTCTGTTTCCTGTGAGATCAATTCTGCCTTTATATTTATCTCCATGCCTTCCATGTCCCATACTTATTTCAGGTCATACCTGAATTATCTCCAGTGCTAGGTGCCTCATATGGCTTCCTTTCATGGTTTCCATTTATTTATTCCCTGGAACCCTTCTGTGTCAAGAAGCTTCTTGCAATCCACCTTACAAATTGACTTATCAGCTTATTAGACTGGCTTACTCTTCCCTCTACTTGGGTGGCAACATCTTTACTGTGTCTTGTCTCATCAGGTTCAACTTATCACTGTGTCTCTAGCGGCTAGTTTTTGGTGTCCTCTGAAGGAGATCATCCAGGCTAGAATGTGGACTACTCCCAATACCTTTGTTTCTCATTACTTACATATCTGGCTGTGCTCTTTTCCGATGGATATCTTCCACCTCTTGTGGTAATTCTACATGCATCAGTTTGACTCTAACTTGGGAGTCTTTTTCTGTTACATTTTCTTTCAGGGGTTTTCATTCTCTTCAGTATACATTTATATTCCATTCAGTGGCAAATGCTGCCTGGTCAAATTATAATGCACACTGTTGAGATAAGGTGTTTTGCAAGATCTATAGTGGTATATATATTTCTCCCTATGTTTATTACCCTGTTCCTATGGTTGAACAAGTGTTCCTGTTCTTCTTGTAATGCTATGTGCATGCTGTTTCTTCCCTCCTCTTATGGTTCAGTTAGAATTGTTGTTTTCCTGCTTATAATATCAAATACAAGATGACTCTCTGTTTTTGAGGCTTAGACTCAAACCTGTTAAGTCCAGGTTCAGTTTGTTGTACTTGCTGTCTCCTATAGTTGATTCAGAAAATTGACTGAGAGATATTATTTGCTTACTTCCTCATTGTAAGTCCAATTGCTTGTAGCACAGCATTTTGTTCACTTACTGGGTGGAGTTGGTGTACCCATCTCTAAGCGTCCACTTCCCCTGGCTGCCATACTCTGTATATACTGGTTTTAATTTTATATGAAATCCTATCCCTTATAATACTAAGGACAGAATGTGGAACTTTGTCTGTATAGTTGGAGTACAATAGGTGTCAAGTAAAGCATCACCAAATGCCTCCATATTTATAATTCTGTGAATTTGTCAGTGGTTTTCCTTTTTTTTTTCCATGTGGGTTTTGAGTTATCTATCTGTGTCCATTTTATCTTTATATAACTTATAACTCTTATCCTACCAGAGTTGGTTTGTTTCTAATTATATTTGTATGATTCAGGATGGAATGGGACTCATGTTGATTATTGCACCTGATACATTAATTTCCAAGCCTCAATGTTGCCAATTTCACGACACTATATTTCTTCAAAGGCAGAGAGAGAGCACACCTATTCCAGAAATGGAGCATTTCTCCATGTGTGTGCTTCTGTTTGATATATACAAAGCGGACATGTTTGATTCTCTGTGGATGATTTCCATAGGGTGTTTCTTGTTTTATCTTACATGGTCTCTTCACCTATTGAATATTGTACTCTAACTGTTGTGTGAGAGAAAGTATGTATTGTTTCAGAACTTGCCATTTTCTTACAATGAAAATAGGTTTATGATAGATACTTACCTCTTTTTTACACACTTCCCACCTGTCCTCCCTACTTCTTGTGGGCCTACTTCCAAAAGTGAGGCTCACATAAAACAGTACAGAGGGAGCCAGCTGTTCTAGAAAAGTGTGTTGTGCTCCTATTTGTGGAAGACTGTTACATGCTCTATGCATACTAAATGAACAACCTGAACTTATGGAATACAAAGGCTAATACATTAAGCAAGAAATTTTCTTTCAAATATGTTAGAGTGCAGTGAAAGATAAGTGGAAGTATATATCTATAGGAAAATCTATTTTCAGTGTAACAAAAATGATAACTTTAAATCCAGTACTTATAATTAGGCTTTTTTTATAGCAATATCCATTAGCAAGTGCAAATATCTGGTTTTATACATTGATTTAAAAATTACTTTTCATTTTAAAAACATCTTAGTAATAGTGTGGAAGCAAGAGTATCAAGACTGTTAACTGTGTATCATTATTTCTGGAAATAATAAAGTAATATATATATTTTTGAACTATGCATTTGGTTTCATGCAATGTAAAAATCATTATTTGTAAAGTTTGAAGTATCAAGATTTGAAAATAACTATGGAAACAGTAAGGGAAAAAGAGTATAAATGACCAATTCTATGTGAATAGTACCATTTTATTGCATAAAAATGAACTGCACCACAGTGAAGTTGTGTTTTTGTAGTGGGATAATGTTGTTATTTTGCAGGCAGATTCTTTTGAACCAAATTAGCTTATTTCTTATTTCACGTTTCTATGAGCTGATACAACTATTGCAACTTGTAGGCCTCAGTTCACAAATGATATTCAAACAGAAATACTTTGGTCAGAATACTAGGGCTGATGTAAAAATAAGCATACTTGTACAGTTTCTGCTAGTCACTCAACTAATTGAATGTACATGATAACTAACATGGATCCAAATACTGAACTAAATTGACTAACTCAGTACTTATCTTCTAATTTTAATACATAAACTAAGTGTCCACTCATAATCATGTCTGTAATCTAGTTTCTACTCGCTTTATAATGTTTCTTGATCAATAATATTCCCAAATATTATAGGACTTGCTTCTTATAGCTAAAGTATAAATTCAAAAATTACAACACTAAAAATATAACCTATAACAATAATTTACACTGTGATTGGTTATCATCCAAACAATCAGAAAGTGTCACATCTGCATAAAGCCAGTAGTTGTACTATGCCAATAATCCTTGCAAAAAACTGCAGTAAACTCAGTGTTTTAGTGGAAGCTATATGAAAGACTGAAGAGGATACAGCTGATCCTGTTGATAATAGAAGTGGGTGGAAAATCAAAATTTGCTAAAAAATTGATTATTCCAAGGTATATTTTCTATGAGATAAATAAGAGTTGAGTACAGATTTTACCAATAACCTTGCTTTAAATACAGGTATAAATATTCGTCCAAGAACAGGAGGATTTGTGTTAACCTGAAATGACCAAAATGGACATGTAGTTGCTCTTGAAAATTGTTGTTGAGACAAAATAACCAAATTAAAAGTTTGAAACTGGTATCAACTCATAAACAGTGGAACTGCCTGAACTGGTGACAACTTGAGCACTTTGTAGATAAAGCTTAGATCAAATTTCTCATCAGTAGACAATGGCAGCTTGTTCAGTGGCAAAGATGAGAACAGGGAGAACAGTATTTCGTGCTGAGTGTACAACACCTACATTGAAGCATGGTGGGAGTCAGTATAAGTTTGGGGCTGTGTGTCAAGTACAAATTCTGATTCATCATGCCATTCCCTCAAAACTTAACTCATTGCGAAAGGTTAATTGTGTTTGGAAATACAGTGATCTTAAATATACAGTGTTGTGGTAAAATGATATTTTGACATTAAAGAGGCTGTTGGAACACTCGTAACTATGGCATGTCCTGCACAAGTCTTAATATGAACATTCTGGACACTGTAAGGGTTTTTATTAACACTAAGAATGTTGTAAAGTATCTAGACAACTTGATGAGTTGTTGAAAGTAATACAGGATGCTTAGAATAATATTCCATAACTATACATTGACAAACTGTATAGAAGCATAGAAGAAATATGTAATGTTCTTTATTAAACAAAAGCTCACATACAAAATGCTACATTATTATAGAATTTATTTACTTTTCTTTGTCTTTTATTTACTACTGTTTCATAACATTAATAAATTTCCCCATACAGTTTCAACTGCTTGCAAATTGTTACTTCCGCATGTGACAACTGTACGTTCAGAAATTGTGGCGTTTGGTAGCAGACATGTCTGTAGTAATGTAATTCTTTAGTCAATCCTTAAAATATGTTTTTTCTTCTTATGAACTTTTAAATAGTGTATGAATTATCTTTTATCGTATTATGGCCAGATCAGGGTATCAGTGACAACTCCAGTCTTTACAGAGACTGTTCTGAGGTTAGAAGGAATTGGAGTAGAACCACAGGTTCAAGTTTGATGGGATTCTGATACTATTCTACAGTTTAGTTGGGTCATGACTGGGAAGAAAGACTGCTCATGTGTGTGTTGATGATGTTACTTCTTTATCATCCACTGTTAATATCAG
>NC_134832.1:102650690-102697162 GCF_004210375.1 Tachypleus tridentatus
AACTTGCAGAGTAGAGCAGCTAAAATTACAAAGGTCATTGTCTTTCACATGATCACAAGCATAAATGAACATGATTTCGTTGTGTATTCACAAATTATGGAGCAGCAGAACACTGAATAGCTTTCAGTTTATTGCAGTGAAAGTGAATTTAAAGGTTTAATGATATCTGAAGAAACGAAACTGCCTCACAACGGACTTAACAGTCAAACTCTTTACAGTGCACCATGGGTAAAGACCTGGATATTTTACCTTGATATTTTAATATAAGTAAATATTTAATAAAGAAGTTGTTGCCAAATAGGTGTATAGCACTAGCACTGTTTACATTAGTGGTATATTTCAGTTTTGACCTATTAAACATTTAGTAAGAAATTCCAATAATTTTGAAAATATAATTGGTCTGTAAATTGATTTTCCAGAAATGTCAAATATAATTTTAACAATATTGATGATAAACTACAGAAATCTGAAAAACGTTACAACAGGTTACTGTGACTTTTATTAAAGAACTATTTCTAAGAAATTAACGGAAGTAAATTATAAATAATTTTATATCTAAACGAATTTCTTGTTAAATGCATCTTTCAAAACAGCAATTTGTTATGTAGATATTTTCAAAGATCATTGAAACTGGAACTTCTACAACAGAAGTCCTAATTTTCGATTTTAGGCTGTTAATTTTCTTTGTTAACTTATTCGAAAAGTGAGATTCACTACCAAATGTGTGGAAAAAATTACAGTGAATGCCATTATCTCATACATGCAACCTTTAGGAAGGTTCCTTGAATAAAATAACTTTCTCTTTTTGATAAATGGAGAAATAACAGATGCTTCAGCCAGTTTTCTATTAGACTAAATTGTTTAGGTTGTTGATCAATATTTTCTTTCTATCTACAAATATTCAGATTTTATTTAACTTTTTGTAATGTTTCAAGAAGCGAACGTTTGTATTAACTCTACTATCAAACATGAAAACAAAAGTTAATAAACCGTTTCAGTACTTTGTACTTATCTGGATCTTATAGACAATATCCACTATATTATATAGAAGGAAGGTAGCGCTCACTCTTCATAAAAAAATATTTTACTGACATTTAATTTATTAATACTATTTTAAATTTAAGTCGGACTTTTTATGGACTCTGTTTTTTATTTTGAATATCGCGCAAAGGTACACGAGAGTTATCTGTGCAAACCGTCCCTAATTTAGCAGTAAAAGACCAGAGTGAAGGCAACTAGTCATCACCACCAACCGCCAACTCTTGGCCTATTCTTTTACCAACGAAGCGTCGAATTGACGAAACACATTATAATACCCCTATAGTTAAAGAGGCAAGAATGTGTGGTGGATTCGAACCCATGACTCTCAGATTACAAGTCTAGCGCCCTAACAACCTGGCCATATTGGGTCCACAGACTAATTATCTTAATGTATCAACAAAGAGGTAAATGAAACATACGAGTGTCAAAATGTGGTGTTCGTCATAGAACTACAAAATCTTTACTCATGCTCTTTTTGTGTCTAAAATTCAGAAGAAAAAAAGCTGATTAACTAAACATTGAGATAAGATTTATTACAATTTTTCTAATGCAGTTTATGAATAAATAAAATTTATGCTGAGTGTTCCAAAACTGTTAGCGCCCTCTAGCTGAAGTTCTTCTATAATTGAAATTAATCTCAACAAGTGTTCAACTTCGAGTAAGAAATTCAATATATTATAATTTAAAAGCAAAGAAACATTGAATAAGTTAAAGAAAAAACCTAGATATTATAAAAGTTCAAATGAGGTCTATGTCTCCGAATTACAACGCTAAAATCAGGGGTTCGATTCCCCTCGGTGGGCTGAGCAGATAGCCCGATGTGGCTTTGCTATAAGAAAACACAAACACAGCTCAAATGAGGTCATAACTATACACTTCGGCCAGGCATGGCCAGGTTGTTAAGGTACTCGACTCGTAATATGAGGGTCCTAGGATTGAATCTCCATCGCACCAAACATGATCGCCCTTTCAGACATGGGGGCGTTATTATGTGACGGTTAATCCTACTATTCGTTTGTAAAAGAGTAACCCAAGAGTTGGCGGTGGATGGTGATGAGTAACTGGTTTTCCTCTAGTCTTACACTGCTAAATTAGGGATGACTATCGCAGATAGCTCTTTGGATTACTCTTTACCAACTAACAAAGGTCGGACTAACACTCTCATTATAACCCCCACACGGCTGAAAAAAGAGCACATTCGTGGACGGAATTTTTTTCCTCGGCCCACAAATTGCGAATCGAGTACCTCTAATCACTATATCTTGCCAAGACACTCAGTAAACTAACAGTTCAGGTTATGAATCAGTGAAAGAAAACTCTCTAAAAACATCACTTTAAACAAAAAAAACTAACAATCAAAGAAAGCTTGAGGAATTGAGCAAAAACTCCGGACCTTTCGAAGAGGGTCAATACTCTATCCAACTGAACTATCCAAGAATACAAGTCCTTTCTCACAAGTCTTTTTTTAACTATGAAAATGAAACTTCATACTAATCTGTGTTGTTGTGATCAGGCTATCAGTGGGTTGATTTACCACCGTCCTATCAAATAACAGAGGTCTAGCCAGATTCACACACACATAATTATTACGGTATTAAGTTTATATTATCTATCAATAAAAGTACACCTTTTGAAAAAAAAGTATTATTGTAATAGTTACAGTCAGAAATATTTTTTTAAATAAAATATCTAATGAAATAATCTGTACCTAAATGTCGTTTAATAAGTACAAAAGGTCTAATTACTTCAGGATAACTAAGGTAGCAATAAAATGTGCTGAAATCAAAATAGGTTATATCATTTGTTTGTTTTGGAATTTTGCACAAAGCTACTCGAGGGCTATCTGTGCTAGCCGTCCCTAATTTAGCAGTGTAAGACTAGAGGGAAGGTAGCTAGTCATCACCACCCACCGCCAACTCTTGGGCTACTCTTGTACCAACGAATAGTGGGATTGACCGTCATATTATACACCCTGACGGCTGGGAGAGTGAGCATGTTTAGCGCGACGCGTGGATTACAAGTCGCACGCCTTACGCGCTTGGCCATGCCAGGCCAGGTTATATCAATGAAAATACTTTTTATTTGGTATTCTAGATACGTTGTAAAATTTATAATATTTCTTTGTTTTAAGTGGCCAAAATGTGTTGACACACTTTTAAACCGTTTGATAAAACTTATTTAGTAGTTGATGAAACTCAACACAAGTTTTTGGTGTGTTTGTAGTGTCATAATATGAAATTAACATATATAACTTTCGATTCCCTTCATCAGACCATAGAACACTTTTTAGCAAATTTGATAGTTCCTAAAAGGTATTCTATATTGTAACAAAGGCTTCAGCACAGAAGTCGAAAACTGTTCAATAATAAGCATTCTAACATTAGAAATATCTGATTTTAGAAAATTTTAAAAAGAATATTTTTCATAACAGCTTCAAATGATCAGTGGTAAATATGTTGTCACACGAATTTTTATGACGTTGACGCAAAAAATGCACAAAATATAATTTCGATAATCTTGTAAAGTTTTTATTTTTACTTTACTAGGAAACTACGTGATCAATTGAGTTTTGAAAGACTTCTCCGTAACTGATTTCTGGGTAGTTACTGCAGAAGGTTGAGTAATTTATACGAAAATTATTTTCATACGCAAATAAACATGTCATATGAAAACTACAGTCAATTTCAGGTCCCTGTGAAACGTGTTCTATCAGAACTGCGTTTTAACACTGTTTAGTATTTCATAAGCAGTGTGATTCCACCAAACATTGATCGCTTTCGGGGAAAAGTATGTAACAATCTTTTTCAACGCAAAATATAGATACGCTTAAATCATAAGATGAGTTTAAATACGAAATTTGGTCCGGCATGGCCAGGTGGGTTGAGGCGTTCCACTCGTAATCTGAGGGTCGCAGGTTCGAATTCTCGCCGCACCAAACGTGTTCGCCTTTTTAACCATGAGGACGTTATAATGAAACGGTCAATCCCACTATTTGTTGGTAAAAAAAGTAGACCAACATTTGGCGGTGGATGGTGATGACTAGCTGCCTTCTCTCTATTCTTACACTGCTAAATTAAGGACAAATAGCCCTCGTGTAGTTTTGTGCGAAATTCACTTCAACGATGAAGGCATAATCAGTTAATGACTTAGTTTTGATATAGTAGCCTTTTGTTATTATGGAATAACTTTACACTTGTTCCTGTAAAATATCCATAAACCACTAAGAATAGTTGTTTCAACTTTTTACTATTACTCTCTTTATTTACTGAATATTACGATTCTAAAGCACGATGTTTATTAACCCTAAATTAAGATTAACAAAAGTAAAATAATCTTGTTTTGGTATAAAGCAGAATGTTTATTAATCCTAGGCTAGGATTAACAAAATTAAAAGGACTTTGTTTTGTTTTGTTGCCTACTTGTTTATCTATCTTTGTATTTATTTGAATATTTATATACTTGTCCGTTTCCATTCGTCTAGAGATTGTTTGTACTCTAGCGTCATTTTTACTGTCTTAGTAATGAAAATAAAATGGTAGGTTTTGTGTTATTACCTTTAGATAACGTATCGAAAATTATATTTTCAAAACCTTAGAAAACTTGGAACTCCAAGGAAAGAATTATGACTATTACGACTTACTTATCAACGTCCTTCCAAACTGAATTATCAAATGTATCTTCTGATATATTTAGGCACAATACCTTAAGGAAATCAATTCGGCATGAATGTATTCTACAATGGAAAACGATTCCCCGAACTTAAGCACCTAAGAACAAACGGATATATCCACTCGCTTCGTGTTTTATGGATCATCACTTGAAGTTCTTCTCAATTTTGCTAAAAAGGCAAAATTGAATGTTTTAGAAGACAAGAAATATTGTGTAACAACTTATCATTGTACGACCTAAAATCAAGAGAAACTTTTTGTGGTGACAAATCGTAGGACATGTTTGTGAGTAAACATTTTAAGAGAGTACAAGAATTGTGTCATGAAGACTCTCCATGTACTTTTTATGTCCACAAGCACGTACTTAACTCAGCTGTTGTAGACACTGCAATGACATTTTAAATGTATACATATTTGTTTACTTGTTTAGAAACTTGATGGTTTTTGTCAAGAACATTGTACGCACGAAAACTTCGGATTTATTCAAAGTGAAGTTGGCCCGGGTCAATTATTTAAGCCACAGTCAATGAACTCAATCATATATGGTTGTCAAGGTGATGAGTCAATCTTACTCCTGTTTTCTCAAATATGTTTTAACATGTGATATTATGGTCTTTATTTTAGCCAAAGTTATCCCCTTTTTCCTGTTCCCCACGGTGGACACAGCAGATAGCCAGATGTGGCTTAGCTATAAGAAAACATACAGGCATCCTTTTTTTTCTGATAAAAGTTTTTTTTCACCCATTGTGTGTCTGATATGTTCAAACACCTCTTAATATTTTCGGGAGATTTGGATTGAAAAGTTTAATCTTAATTTGATGTTTCCAAGCTATGCTGAAAGTAACGTGTGGTGTAGAGATCCATCCGGCGTAATTTATAAAGAAGTAAAAATATGTTGAAGAAATATTGACATTCGTTTCGCTGTCATTACGAATACTGATCAAATATCATTAATTATTTAGAATGTTTCCAAAACAAAATGGATACTTTTAACCTCTACAGAAACAATTAATAGTTGATGCTGTAGAATCATAAATAAAAAAACACATACTATCTTGTGATCACACTAATTAAAAAATAACTATCCAAACAAGTGGATATTAACGAATGATTCATCCTCTCTATTCATCAAAATTTCTTAGAACTACTCCAAAAAGCAGCTTGCAAACTGTATATATCACCTCTCACTTTCTGATTCTAAAACTTTCGGAGCTAAGGCTTTTATTACTCATGTCCAAAAAAACATGATTTTTCTCTCACGTTTTTATCAATTGCACATAGTAAAACTTTTGTTTGTTTTATTCACAATGTCGTTTCACCAGATTTGCCATTTGGTAAGCCTGATGAAATGTTGTGAATAAAATAAATAAAAGTTTTACTATATAACACCGATGAAAACTTGTGTGAATGTTTAAAAGCATGGTTCTTTAAAGCCTATAAAAACTTGAATTTTATACCTACATGCTCAAAGACCAAACCTAGTGATAACGTAACTTCCAAGTTGATCCAAATAGGGTTATTTTCCATTGTTACCACTACTTTGAGCTGAAGATTACCAAGCACTCTGAAGAGAGACAGAATGTGCACTTCACGGAACAATAAACAAAAACGATTTTCTCCGTTGAACTTTCATGAATGGAGCAAAAATAATGAAACATCTCCTGTGCTGAGTATATTATTGATTCGCTTGTTACGAAACAAAACATCGAGTTAAACTTGATTGACCAAGCGTCAGGAACCATCGTAGAATCTTTGAAATGGCCGACATTTCATCTCTGTAAAGAATAAAAACATTTGGAATATAAGCCTTTTTCTAATATTATCATACCATAAAGTAACTTTTAAGTGCTTTAAAGCATCAGAATATATTGTCACCTTCAATATTATTTTCAAAACAACATATACTTTTTTGCTATAAATTTTACAGTTTCCTTGTAGTTTCTTTTCATAGTCAGTCATAGTTAAAATTACTAAATGGCAATATGTGGCTTGTGTTTCCATGTTTCTGCACTTCATGTTTGACATCTATAATATGTATAAAAAAATGTGAAAAGACAAATTTTTCCATTAATCTTTTGAACTGTTATATTTTAATTTTGTAGTACACTTTGTTATTAAGCAAAGGGCTATCTGAGCTGTGTACATCATGAGTGTTAATCCGGTTTTTAGCAATATGTGCCTTCAGGTTTAAATCTGAACCACTAGGTGTTTGTATTCATCAATACATTTATTGACAAGAGGAGAGCAGTTTTTTTGTTTTTTTTTTCAATGATCATGCATATTAACGTTAACAAGACTTTTTGGTTTCACAAATGAGCAGTTTCAACTCTGGTTTGCTTGAACTGTATAGTGCATTTATTTTAGCAGTTAGTAGGCCTACTTTGTTCGAATATTTGGTTAGTTCTCATTGTCAGAACAGTTAATTACCACAAAGTATTTATTTGTGATGACGATATTATATTTTGTTGAAGCATGTCATGCAATGATTCATGAGTTCTCAAGTTTATTAGAAATCTTTCTTTTAAACAGTTGACAACCACCTATTGAATTTGTCCAGGCGTACTTCAACACAAAAAATAATTGATTAATTTATATAACGCATAAAATGATTAAAAAACAATTGGAATTTTAGTAGCATTTTCAGATACGTAAAGACAAAGCGCTATTGTCTCTGTTAGAAGTCCAGATATCTAGATATTAATCCTACAGTCTCTCCAATATCAATATCAATGGCAGGTACTCATCTGAAATTAAGCCCTTCTGCTTTTGGTAGAGAAAAAGATAACACTTATTCAAAAATGCTTCAAATTTGCATGATACGAATCCTATTGCTTCAAATCGTTTTCAATTTAGCAGTCATTAGATTATTTCAAATCCTTAATGCTGCACAGTCAGTTCAAGTATGTAACTACTAATGTGTCCACTTTTCTTTCTTTCTTTTCAATTTTATTACTATTTAGTTTAAAACCCGCACGAAAATAAAATATCACTCTTCTTTATCGCTAATTTAACAGTATCTTTGTGAACAAAATGAACTGATTTTTACTCTCACTCAAAATTTTAAATATTCATGTGCGTATGTTATCCGTATGTAATAAAACTTTCCTTTCCTTTTCTGGTTATTCAAATATAATCAGATCGTAATTCTACTGGTAGAACTGATTAGTAATCTAATTTTTGGTCTGAGCGTTGAATTATTTTCCTCTAAAAGGGGCCATAGACCACCTGGATAGGTTCATCTGTTTTAATTACCCGCACCATTATTCAGTAAGCGTGTTGTCTGTTAGTGATTCAGTAGATGCTATAATAATGTCACATTAGGGATGCAATTTTTACTGCTGTGCATGTTACTAAAACGTGTGCATGCCACGAGGCACGAAAATAATTATTCATTCTGTAGGTTGCAACATAACATGAAATACGAACTTCAAAAGTAAGAAATTAAAATATTTCTTACTCATTGTTTTGGTTTCATTTACGCTTGAAACAGAACACCTTTGGGGACCCTGCAGAAGTACATGTAATACACACTTTGTTTTTTGGTGACTGAAAAATATTCAATTCTTTATTTTAAGCAAGTTCAAAATTAATATTTTTGTACAAGATAATTCATTTTAGTTGTAAGAGATATATTGTATTATACTGAAAATTGTCTTTGCATCACGTTTAAAATAATATATTTTGTATATTAAGATAAAGCAGAAATAATATTCTAATGTTTAAGTGTACAGCTGTGTACTATCTAACGACACAATATTTCACTGCTTAGAATCTCAAAACCTAAAAGTATGTAAAAACAATACAGGGATTTACATGTTTAATGAAGGAAATTTTTTGCAAACTAAAAAAACAAAACTTCTGTATTCAGGCTGTAAAGCAGCTGTACAAAGGAACATATTTTACTTATTATTTGGTAGTAATTAGTTTCTTATCTATATTGTAAAGAATTTAAGCATTACATCGTATTATGAACAGTAAATTTATAGTCTGCTTGTTTTTTAATTTCCCGCAAAGCTACGCGAGGTCTATCTGCGCTAGTCGTTCCTAATTTAGCAGTGTAAGATTAGAGGGAAGAATGCTAGTCGACACCACCCACTAACAACTAACAACTCTCGGGCTACTCTTTTAGTAACGGATAATGGGATTGAACGTCACATTATAACGTCTCCACGGCTGAAAGGGCGAGCATGTTTGGTGTAAAGGGGATTCGAACCCGCTACCTTCAGATAACGAGTAGAGTGCCTTAACCACCTGGCCATCCCGGACCATGAAATAAGGAGCATTTGCATTGATATAATCTATTTTGATTTCAGTATCTGGCCAAGCCGAGCCTAAATGAGAAGTGTGAATAACATTTATATTATTGTTTCGCAACTTGTGTTGTCTTTACATAAATTTCAATACAAATAAAAATTCAATGACGTTGATCATGTAACAGAAAAATATAATTATATCATACTATCGCATTTTCAATAATTATACCAAATAAAAACTAAATTTTACGATTTGCCCAACACTTTATATGACAGACATTTCAATGAAACTTCTAGATTCTTGTAGAGAATAACTTTACTTATTATTTTATGTAAGCAACTGTAACTGTTCTTGTACAAATCAGGTTAGTTTTTTGTTAAATGACATTCATCATCTAATCTGGTCTGGAATTGGCGTCCTCTTACAGGAGGTTCGCCATCATGGTGTGCAAAGTCTTCCTTTCCTGTGCCGTTGTGACTCATACTACGTTGTCTAGTTGTATACATTCGCATATCTTCCATCCAGTTCCCTCTTAGTCTCCATCTTTGTTTCCTTACATTGACCTAGCCCTCTAATAACATGCTCTGTATTGCCTGCTCTCTCACCACATGATCAGAATATCTATACTTTCGTTGTTTTAATGTATTCAATAACATTTTTCTAGCTTTGATCTTGAAATTTACCATAATCTTGTACAAACAAGATCTTGAAATAATTTAAGTTAATACTGTAAAAATTTGAAATGGTTTCAATTCACAAATGGACCAAAGTTTATTTTGATAAAAAATTATTTATTAACAGTAAAATGATATTTTAAAAGTTAGTATTTGAAATGAAGTTATCGTAATATTATTCCTAAATTAATTAAAAAACAGAATATTATGGTTTTATTTGCTTTCAGAAACGTTTTATTTAAGTGGTTAATCTATCCTTTGCAAAACCTCTTCAATATATTAATTGTTTTTTTTTTAACATTTTTGTTTTTTTCTGTTGGAGTTAGAGCATCCTTCGCTGGTACAGTGGTAAAAATCATCGGATTTAAAACGCAAAATTAGGGGTCCGATTCCCCTTGGTGGACACAGCAGATAGCATGATGAGGCTTTGTTATAAGTAATACACACACACTAATTAGTGCTTTCATCTTCTTCTTGTTCGTTGTTATTGTTTTAACATCCAATTTAACTGGAGTTGATTGTAAGTCTAACTTTAAGATGTGAACAGTAAAATATATTGATCTGTTATGACGAATAACATCAATTAGCTAGTTTTCAACTTTTTGCTGTCATTTTCATTATTCGCTTTTTTGTCAGTTCTAAGTATTATATATTCTCATTAATGTTTAATTAATCCTAAACAATTTTATGTTTTATCGTTGGTTGAAATAAATCAACTACAACAATTAATTTAAAATGTATTTGAAATCGACAGTTAATGGAGGATTAAAGACTTTTCTGTAATACCAAGACAGTTATATTTCTAATAAATATTTTTTTTTTACAACTAAGTCTAAATACTGAAATATTTCAGTGCAGTTTCGATGACATAACGTTAACTGAAATCGTGCTAAATATACTTTTGTTTTATACGAATTATAATTTCACCGGTGAGACAGTGGTGAATGTAAGGACTTAGAAGCCTAAAATTTGGGATTTTATTCCCCACGGTGAACACAGCAGATAGCCCAATGGGTATTGGCTTTAAAACAAACAATACATGAATTATTTGTGAAAGTGAAAAATCTTCGTAACACTAAATATAGTTTGCATGGCGGGTTTCAATCTTCAAAATATTATAGTTGGTATCTAATATTGTTTCTACTCTATTACAATTTCTTCTAATTTGACAGAATTTGCATTAGAATTAGCTTTCTAATCAAAGCTATCAATTTTATACTGATGATTTTTAAAGTAATTATATACTGAAACAGTTGTACTGTGAAAATACTACTTATTGTCTTCAACAAAACTTAACCTAAATGTATTGGATTTTGCTAGGACACATAAGTAATCAGTCTTGTCAGAATCGAATAAACAAGATAATCCATACAGAATCATGTTTTAAGGATAAAAGATTGTTAACTAGCCAACTAAGGATCAGCACAGTAGGTTCTCGATACGCTTGTCATCGGTTTCTACCTTAGTTATTTGTCTGATTCTTACAACAGAAAGTGTCATGGGATTTCTTGGCGGTCACCTTGTACTGTCAGCAGAGCGAGTGACTAGATATTGTTATGATATAAAAGTCTCTAGTGTGGATATGATTAATTAGTTTATTTTATGAATGAATATTTTATAATTGTTTAGTTTTTCAATTATAAAGAGTTAAAAGCATCCTCTACGGAGTTCTACGACGGGAAGCACTACAATTCCAAACAAAGATATTGCAGCAATGCCAGGGTTTTATGGTTACTATACCCAAACACCAGCATCAGACATAATGTCCAGAACACCTGCTGAAAACGTCCATCATCGGTATTTAGTTGACTCTAGCCTAAGTAGGTCAGCTGATTGACCCTAAAGGGCCACCCTAAGGCCACCAGTCTACAGGAATCAAATGTCAAAGTTGTGTGTTAAGGTTGGACCCCTCAACCACCATGATCCTGTCCTCCCCTTCATGGGTCGCCACGTACAGCAAACACATGGGTGGATGTTTAGATCCCATAAGACATAAATTGAAAGTCTAAAATCTTCTCTGGGAAGTCCTCTAACCACGTACAGGAATCCATACCGAGGGGTTTGTAAAAAAAAAAAAAATATGCTTTCAATACATTTAAAGCAAAAACCTTTTGTTAGTTTCATGAAAGATAAATTTATCACATAAAGGAAAATAGCAGTTATCTTTCACTAGGTTACCAATATCGGTGTAATTACAGTTATTAGTGTATAAAAAGCAGAATGATTTGAATAAGAAGAAAGAAAAACCTTTATATAAGCCTTTGGTTAACTACAGAGATCTTAAAGTGTTTTTTTCCTTGCTAATTGTCCCCCAGTGATTCAACGGTGTGCCATAGTACTTATAACGTTAAAAATTTGTTTTCGATACTCATGGTGGGTAATCATACATAACCCATTGTGTAACTTTGTACTAAACTACAAACAAAGAAAGAAGCTATCCTTGCTAATCATGGTAAGGTTATATTCAGTATAAATAACTAAATTACTCCGACAAGAGACTCACACATCATGATTTACACGGTCCCTAATGATGTGTGTTTGCTTATCCCAGCTTATTAATTATTAAAATCGCTTTCTCACTCCATTTCCAAGGCCCCTCCTCTGTGTCTCAGCATTAAGTCTGTGATGGACAGAACACAATCCACTGTGCAATTTTGCATTTAACAACAACCAAACCATGGTATTATTAAGTTCAAAATGTTTTCATCTTCATTACTTTAGCGTATTACACGGTAATTAACGATGTTTAACAATTTAAAGAACATATGTTGTGAACGTAGCTCAGAATAATTATTTCACGTTTCACTCAAAAACAGGTGATACTTACGTATAAAAATTATTTCTTTTACAGTCTTGTTAAACATACTCTTATAAAACTCGCAATTCATTCTATCCATTCTATGAACAATAACCACTCTTGGCTAAAGTTACAAATGGAATTAATATATTCTACTGTGAAAAACACAAACCTAATTGTTTTCTTGACCTTTCTAGCCTTCATGAATTTTTATTTGTTTTGTTTCACTGATTTATTTTATAGTTATCTAAATACAATGTCTCTTTCTTCTTATTATGTTACATATAACAAGGCATATAAGATGTTTATTGAATTACCTTTAATATGTTACTTTATCACGAAAGATAAAAAGTTTTATGATACCTAAATAAAGAGCATTTGAAAATAATTTTTAGTTCCTCTAAAAAGACATTAACCTCACACATATACACATCTAAGTTCATTTATACCAAAGAATACGTGCATGAAAGCATAGTGGTTATATTTCAAACTTCAAGATGTGGCTCTCTAATAGCTCAGTCGTACGCCTCAAGGATTATAATGTAAACAAAATAAGGTTTCTATACCCCGATATGTAGCTTTGTATTTAAGAACATAAAAATCAAACAACTTAAAACTCAAGTCAAAAGAAGAATTAAATTATATGAAGTAAATTGTTGGTATCGTATAGTGCAAAGTTGCACAATGAACAATTAGCGCTCTATCAACTGTAGGAAATCGAATTCTGGATTTTAGCATTGTAAGTCCATGAACTTACTGCTGATTTATGTTCAAGTACATATTATTTTCACTTTCAAACCTTTCTTAGATTTCGATAACATAAAATGATATGCGTTAGTTTATTGGGTCAAGCACGGCCCAATGATTAGCATCTTGAAAGATGGATCTGAGGTTCTGAGATTCGCACCATTTTAAAGAAATATAGTAAAAAATATCGTGTTCTGCACTTTTCTCTTACTGTACGTTTGTCTAATTTAGTTAATATGAATTTTGCCTATAATAATTTCACTTAGCCATCCTTATATTTAAAATGGTATACTAAAGGGAAGGTAGCTAACTGATGGACAGAATCCACTGCCAAATCTTGTCTAAATTGTGAGCTACTCTTGCCTAATCGAATAATGAAAGTTTACTACCACTTTCTTGGCATACCACAGCTCATAGTGCGGAGCGCGTTTTTACGAACCACAAATCCTCATAGAACCAAGCATCTAACGCGTGGCACGTTTAAGGAAATGCGCACTCACTGGCAATGACCTGCCGAAATAACATTATTTATGGAATTCAAGTTATATCAGAGGTTTCTAAGCATCATTCCAACATCATTATTTCGATATGTGTAACATTCTTTCATTTCATTCATTAGCATAATTAAATTTCAACGATCATAGAGCCATTTTCCAGTAGGACAGATACTGTGTGATCTTGAAGAAGTGCTGCAACTAAACCCTACTCAAATATCTAATTGAATTTTAGTGTAGAAATTATGTAACCAAACGAAAGCTATAGATAACGTGAGGACACTAAAGTAGCAGGCCTAGCAAATCAGTGATTAATTGATTTTTGATCACGAAACGTTTCTACCATTTCACGACCTGGCACGAATATGAAACTTTATACAAAAAAAAATCGAAAAATAGAATCATATTCATTGCTACACTAAATGTATCCATCTTCGTAAATGAAGAAAAAAAAAGAGATAATAAAACTCACAAAGAGTG
The DNA here is from genome assembly GCF_004210375.1 of Tachypleus tridentatus. Classification (NCBI taxonomy): domain Eukaryota; kingdom Metazoa; phylum Arthropoda; class Merostomata; order Xiphosura; family Limulidae; genus Tachypleus; species Tachypleus tridentatus. The sequence goes on from NC_134832.1 coordinate 102,664,846, forward strand.
ATATTTAGGTATTATTGGATAATATAGACAAGACTCGGAGAATAAAGAAGAAAAACACCTCAAGGCAATTATTAATTCATGTTCAAAGTAGGTATAAATACTAAACAAGGTGTAGCTATAATGGTGACACCAGGAATAACTCATAAATTTACATCTGTTGGTTCCAAAAGTGAAAGAATAATAAGTATTATTGCTTATTTAGGAAATATTAGGTTGGATCGTATACAAGTATATCTTTCTCCACAAGGAAGACCAGTAGATGAAAAAATAAAGAGTTTTACTATACACCTCTGTAAATAACAGCACTATGTAAGCAAGTCAGTGATAAACGTGATGTTAACCAATATAGAATAGTTTTATAGATCTCAAGGTTATTCCATCAGGTTTTTTCTCGAAACTCAGGTCTTAAAATATTACTGTTAAAATTAAAAGTAAAGAGACTAAAGATTAAAGCAACGTTTAAACAGAAAATGTTCATAATAGAAAATCTTAAAAGAGAAGAATGTCCACATGTCAAGCACAAGAAATGTATGTAGCACATAGAAAATTAAGTAAAACTAACAACACTATCGCAGAAGATATAATGAAATTACCTAAAACAAAACACAAGCAAAATAGCAGAGAAAATGAAAAAAGTTACGTAGAGTTATAAATGAAAGAAAACTCCCTGATAGAAAGAAGTAGTAGAGTATAATATGATAATTGTTAGAAGAACTACGAGTCTAAAAGACACAAAAGTTTATGTTAAAGGATTAAAACAAACAGAATACACCAAAAATAGAGCTGAGAAAGAATCCTGACAAAATGTTATCTACTAGAGAAGCTGTTGGGAACGAAGAAACTGATATATATTATGACTAAAAATATTGAAAAGAAGCATTTCCACAAGCCTAGGCAATTAAAGACGCAAAAGGCACAGAGATAGTAATTAAATTCATTAAAACAGTACAAAGATGGAAAGAGATTTATGAAGATCTATTGAATTTTGAAGAAAGAACACCATATATAGGGATCAGTTGAAAATATGGAAGGTGAAGAAAGTGAAATCAACACAGAAAACTGAAAAAAGCATGAACAAAGAATTGAAAACTGTATGACATCTGGGTTGTCTGCAGATATTTTTAAACCTGCAGGTGTAGATGGAATTGAATGGTTGAGGTGTGTATTGCAATATTGCTTAGACACAAAGTAAAATTTTCAAAGATTGGTGCAAAGCAATAGTTTATTTATTTTATAGAAACGGAGAAAAACTGACTGTAAAACTATAAAGTCATGTTTCTACTGTCACTTGTAGGAAAGACGTGAAGAAGTAGATTATAACGAAGACTGAAAGCACGATTTGAAGATAAGTTGTAAAACTGACAACATGCTTTTAGGCCCAAATGAGGAACACCGTATTTAATTTTTACCTTAAAATTATATTATGAAAGAGTTGGGATTGGGATGAACCAAAATGTGTAGCCTTTTTAGACATCTAACAAACTTTTGAAAGAATTCCGGTGCAAAGGTTGTGTTTTTTATAAAAACTATAGAAAGTGTGTATGATCATTGTAAAATTAATGAGCAGAGATATTGATAGTGAATGGATAGAAGTAAGAAGAGGAGTGTGACAGGAAGTTGATTCTCTTATTCATTATTTGTCATTTATAAAGGTTAACGTCTTGAAAAGATACGAATACAGGATAATAGATAAAACACCTTCGCATATGTAGATTATATAACTACTGAGAAAAACAATGAAGAAAACTTACAAAAGCCTAGTGTTCATAGCTAGTGTTAAGAAATGGAAGAAAGAAGAATGAAGCTAGTTACAGAAAAAACTGACGTAATGATATTAATAACAAACTGACGTAATAGATATTAATAAAAAACTGACGTAATAGATATTAATAAAAAACTAACGTAATAGATATTAATAAAAAAAACTGGCGTAATAGATACTAATAAAAAACTGACCTAATAGATATTAGTAGAATTAGAGATTATTTAAAAATATCTATTGGTCAGTAAAGATTAAAACAGGTTGTAAATTTCATATATTTGGGAGTAACTTTTAATGGAGAAAAGGTATCCATCTTAATATCGAAATACTGTCAAATTATTGACAGAAATTATTTGATTTGATTATTTCCAATGAATGGAAATATATATAGATACCTAAGGAAGTTTATGAATTGAGAACGAGGAAGAAAATAAACAGAAAACTTCGGATGAGTTAGGTAAAAGGAATAAAAGATGTTATTGAAAGGAGAGAGACACCAACTGACGAACCTGAAGATAGAAAAAGCTGAAGAAGACAAATTAGAGAACTTAGTCCGAACTGATGTTCGTAAGACAAGCAATATTAAATGTGGAAATTACAGCGGAGAATGCAAACTAATCTAAGACGATACTTCTTAACTTGACGCAAAGTAAAACACACGTTAAACTTACTTCAAGTTTTTCTGTGGAAGATAACATTCATATCTTCTATAAAAATGTTTCTATAACCAATAGTTATGATACCTAGTTGTCTTGTGTTTTATTGTTGACATCACAACGCCTTTGTAATTTAATATGTGAAATGCTCTGTCACTGTCCTGTAGAATAATGCGTTAGTAAAGTTGTCAGCTGCTTTATCAGTAAATTTCGTTCAAACTTATATTCTAGTATCTCGTGGCTCATTTATTAAATAATCTTCATTATTTTAAAATGTTGAGTTTTCATTTTTTTATATCAATGAAGAACAATATTGCACAGTTACTTTTAATGCTTATGGGTAACAATACGAGACAATATATATATATATATTTCTTTTATTTATATAAATAATACTTCTTCATTTTAACTCTGTATATAATACATTTCGTTTATTTTAAGGTAAGCAGTGAAAAATGAGTATCATGTGTTTTCAGTTGTTTGCAAGTTAAAACCAACCATTTTATGAAGCCACATTGTTATGTCAGTTTTATCATTTCGCGTCTAATATTTCTAATTCAATCTATGGTTAAAAGTGTTTTTAAGATTGGTACAAATGTCTTTATTTTTCATTTTCTCAGTATCCAAAACTGTTAATTTACTTCCCTTATTAAATCGTTAAACACTGATTAATTATAAAATGAAGACGATAATCAAAGGATTTGGGGAAACTATAAATATTACCTTTTTTATCACGGGTTGAAGATGCCTTAGGGACTAGAAGTTACGGATTAATACCTTGCTGCAAAATTGCACTCCGGACTTCCAGGCTGTAGATACGTTATAAGAGTAACAAACAAATTCCAATTAGAGAAGCAGAAGAGTAGATGGTGAGTGGTACTAACTAGATACCTTCCCTCTAAATAGTTGAAAATTAGGGATGACTAGCGTAGATAGCCTTTTTGTAACTTTGCGCTAATATCCGAAATAAGCACACCTTTTAAAAGTGGTATCAAGAATTTTCTAATAACAATTCCTAGATTGCTTCAGTTTAACACATATCGATCTAAAGATTATTTTAAGCTTTCACGTACGCTTTAAAATAAAATCAAATTAAACAAACGTTTTCTCTATTTCACGCTGCTTAGGAAATCGAAGCCATTAATTCAACATTGAATCGAGTTTCGTTGTCTCTTGAAAGGAGCATTCAGTAAATAAAATAATCACCTCCCTATTTTGAGGGCAACTGAAATAACGTAAAACCTAAGCAAATCAAACTAAAATTAATTTGGAAGTTCTATATTGATGACGTATTTTAAAATCTGGATACTTAAATAAGTGACACTTAAAATCTCAACTTCCCGAGCCGAAAACACACAGTTCACCATGAAAATTAAAAAATAATATGATACAATAGAATACTATCCTTTCAAGACATTATTATTACCAGCATATACCAATTTACGTTGAAAAGCATAGTCATAAAAATTGAACCTAATTTGAGAAGCTTTTGTGTTGTTTTTTTTATTTTGCGCAAAGCTACAAAGATGCGCTAGCCGTCCCTAATTTTGCAGTGTAAGACTAGAGGGAAGGCAGCTAGTTATCATTACCTATCCCCAACTCTTGGGCTACTCTTTTACCAACGAATAGTGGGATTGACCGTCGCATTATAACGCCCTCACGGCTGAAAGGGCGACCATGCTTGGTGCGACCGGGATTAAACCCCGCGACCCTCGGATTACGAGTCGAACGCCTTAACAAGCTTGTAGTTTAAGAAGCATAACACGCTATAAATATGAATGGCAAAATCAGAAAACGATTTCAACGGAATTAAACTTTTTAAACGAGATCATCAGTTTAATTATTATACCACCAGTTTCATCTCTACGTCAGTAATAAACAGAATTACTAAATCTAACCAAAAATATTAACACAAAACAAAAGTGATATTGTTTTAACTCTCAAAATTAAGCTACAAACCAAGTTTAACATTCAAGTTCGTAAAACTCTTAGGAGCATGTTAAGCGAAATGAATTAATTAATGAATAAGTTAAAGCAAAACCAGTTTGTTTAGAAGAGTATTTGATCCCGTCGAGATATATAAATAAAATATACCGGCAGACAAAAACTAGAATTAAAAAATGATTTCCAAAGACGATTACAGTCTAAAAAATCAAGTAATGTTTTAACACTCGTTTGAACTTTGTCCACTTTACGTCATAGCTCATTAAGTAGTTGTAATTTAGATCACAACCAGTTGATAAAATATGAGTCAGATATTACAGACCAAATAACATTCTATTATTTTATAAAGGATTCAATAATCGCAGTCTCAAACTAAAAAAGAAATTCTGAGGTGAACTCTTTTATTAAGTAACGGTTATCTGAAAGACAGCGATTAAAAATATTTACATTTTTCTCTGTTTTCATATTGGTATAAGATTTACCCGAGAAATTAATGTGTGCAGAAGCTTGAATTGAGACTTCTAGCCCTTTACGACACATGTTTTGTTTTTGTTTTTGCAAAGAGCAAAACTGATACGTAGTTTACTAAGATATCACTCAAACTAAAACTGTGAAACTTAAGATGTGCAAATAGATAACAACTCGTATTCATACCTTTCCTTTACATGTCGTATTAAGAAGAAGACCATTCAGGATTAACTTGTATTGTAATCTTTTCGTGCGCATTAATTTTAGAAACACTGTAGAACATACTTTCTAAGTAGATAAAATCTAGCTGTATGTATGTGTTTGTTTGTTTGATTGAATTTCGCGCAAAACTACACGAGGGCTATCTGCGCTAACCATCCCTAATTTAGCAGTGTAAGACTAGAGGGAAGGCAGCTAGTCATCATCGCCCATCGCCAACTCTTGGGCTACTCTTTTACCAACGAATAGTGGGATTGACCATCACATTATAATGCACCCACTGCTGAAAGAACAAGGATGTTTAGTGTGACAGGGATTCGAACCAGCGACCCTCAGATTAGGAGTCAAGTGCCTTAACCACCTGGCCACTCTAGGCCATGTGTGTGTGTTTGCTGATATGCGTCTGGAAAAAAAACGAGTTAACAGCATGATACAATTTCTATTTGAATATTTAAAAATGTATGACATATTTAGATCTGTAAAACGAAGATAAGTATTTTAGTTTTAAACTAAATAAAGTTTTATGCTAGAAAAATGACAGATATTTTAATATGAATTTTAAAATATTTAAAACCTTGTAAATCACTGGAGTGCGTAAGTCCTTGTTTTGAAGTTTCTCGGTCTTTAGTTCTTATTTAAATAATACAAAATTAATGTTATAAGGCCGTTTATTACTAGAATAAAAATGTCTTCTATACACTAATATGAATAAAGAAATTATAATAATGAGTATTATGTGTCTGTTTTATAAATATAAAACTTCAGTTTATCAACTGGTTCGCTTAGTATAAATGACCGATTTCAAAAGAGCTCTCTTACAGTTTCGTTTCAAGGTACTCATACCGTTTTAGTCAATACTAATCTGTTAAGACAGTCAATTTACCTGTGTAAAACCTATAATAATGCGCATAGTAATTTGCTACAAATCATAATATACTCTTCTGTATAACCCATAGCTTTGATCCAAGCACAATGTAGTACTTTTTAAAAAGCTCTTGAACTTACAGAATTGTCCCCAGTAGCACAGCGGTAAGTCTGCGGACTTACAATGCTAAAATCCGGGTTTTGATACCCGTAGTGGGCAGAGCACAGATAGCCCATAGTATTGCTTTGTGCCTAACTTCAAACAAACAAACTTATAGAATTAATCGCAAATTGTATTCTCCTCGAAATTTTGAATTGGGTTTCTTCAGTACTAATAGAAAATATATTTATATAAGTTCACTATGTACTGAAATAAAATACTGAACCAAACTTCATATAAAATACCTTTAAACAGTACTATTTTCGACAAGAACTTAATGATTCTTTTATTTCATATGTACCTTCTCTGAGTGTGTTTTGATTTATTGAAGTGTCACAAATATCTTCCTCCTTAAATGATACAGTTACTCATTAAAATGCTAGTATTCTCACTAAAGTTTTCAATTTCTTAAATTATATATGCCAAATCTAAATGTACTTCAGATGGACCTTTAACTGAGTCATCCAGCGGTGATTTAAGACTTCCAAAAACGTTGCTTTTGTTAGAAACAGTGAACTACCGGCAAAACAAAGAACCAAAAGATCCAACCATAAATTATTACTCTACTGTAAAATAGTCATAACATTTCTGTTCTATTGTCAACTATAGGAAAGATATAATAATGAAAGTTGAGATTTTATTCGAACACCAAACTTTCGATAGACAAAATTGGAAGCCAGTAATTTAGGGATTTTATTCTCCATGTAAAGTGGTGACAACTTACTTTGCTATATGATCATTAGCCTATCGAATGATGTGTCCACTTCCATCCCTATCTGTTTGGTTACTTTTTCTCAAGTATTAGTACTCATCCCTACAATATTTTTTATTTAGGAATAAACGTTTTCTCTTATATTTGTGTTATGTAGTTGTTTCTCAGCTATGAAATAAATGTATAAACCGAATCTAAGGAACTTCATGTGCTATCATAAGCAAAATGTTTAAAACTATTATATAGAAGTATATCAAAGTACCTGTTTTATGACTCGTCATTTCTTATCAGTACTTTATATTGTGTGTTATTAAACTTGATCAAGCATTAAACTATTACTAATACGTTGAATTGTTTATTCGTTAATACAAGTGGGTTATCACTTTTTCTTTCTTTTAAATGTGTTAAGATTTAACGTTCTACGCGTATTGATGCAGTGTGGTCATGTCTTTCACTATCTCTGATACTTGTTTGGATTTTCGTTTTCTACGTTATCCTCTTTACTTTAGCGTTTTGAAGAAAAGTGCCTTCTACGTGTTTTTTTTATTATTTTTGTGCTGTGCTAAGTTTATGAATACAACACAAAAAGTTTACTGTTGTTAGCTTGTGATATTTCCAGACACATGCTTTTGAAAGTTATTTGTTTGTTTGTTTTCTTGTAGCAAAGGCACATCGAGCTATCTGCTGAGTCCAGTGAGAAAAACCGGACACCTTACTTAAGCGTTGTAAATCCGTAGACTTAATGCTGTACCAGCGTGGGACTTAAAATTTATTATTTATTACTTGTCTACAACAAAATGATTGTTTTAGCGCATTAAGTTACGTAAAGACTATCTGTATTGTTGCTGTTTTTTGTTTATTTTAGTGGTAATAGGACGCGAAACATGAAATCTTAGATTTCACTTCAAGTATGTTGACAATTTGGTTATCTTAGACCCTATAATTATTTCAGAATTTTGAATATTACCTTAATTAGCATAACCTAATCCCCCACTATGCATAATAATAGTAATTAATGCAGTGACGGAACTTTTAATATATGTAGATAATCTGAATTATCTACATTACTTACATTTACAAAATTATTTATGAGATACCAAGTATTATTAATTTCAAAATAACCTAAATTGTCCCATTCCTCCACTCAGTAAACTCGAAAATCTAGTTTGTTGGATTTTGAACACAAATCTGTATAATGTACTACTTCTGTTCTGTCCACCAAAGAAATTCGAGACATGGAATTTAGCACTTTAACTATTTAATCTTACCATTGATCAACTGAAAGATTTCAACGAACAATTCTTCTGTTTAAAACTGCTTCTTTAAAACATTAAAGCATGAAAATGAAGAATTGTGGAAGGAGATGGCAAGTTTTCGGAGGAAGATGTGTGAAGCGGAACAATATTCTTATAACTATAATGTTTTGATTGGAGGTATTCCAGAGAAGCCTAATGAGAATTTGCAAGAAGTTGTTGAGAAGATTACAACTACTTTTGGGGTTGACTGTGCTCCTACAGATATTGACACTGTTCATCGTATAGGAAAGAAAACAACTGAAAATAAGAGTCCGAGACAGATTGTTGTTAAGTTTTGTCGTAAGCAAATTAAATTTGATCTGCTTAAACTTAAGAAAACTAAATTTCGCTCTCTTAATACTAATGATATTAAGGTCTGTAATGAATCTTATCCAGTTTATGTTAACGAACATCTCTCCCCATATTATCGTGATATTTTCATGCAAGCAAAACGAAAACAGAAAGATCTTGGCTATAAATTTATTGGGTATCGAATGGTAATATTCTTATTAGGAAATCAGAAACTACTCAGCCCATTGTTTTACGTTGCTTGATTGATCTTAATAATTTATAAATACTGCAGTGGCTGATGATTTTGATGATATTGTTGGTGTTACACCAACTTTGTCTTCTTTCTGATTTACCAAATGTTTTTCTGTTGGTCATTTAAATTTAATACATGTTAATATTCGAAGTCTTACTCAAAATTTTGACCAATTTCTAGTTTTTTTACAATCAAGCGTTGTTAAATTTCATATAATAGCTTTTTCTGAAACTTGGTTTGTTGAGGATGGATTTGTTTCCTTTTCGATTCCAGGTTACTCCTTTTATTCTTCATCTTCTGGTCTAAATAAGGCTAGTGGAGTGGCAGTTTTTGTTAAATTTGAGATACTGACTATGATAAAAGAAGTGCAGTACATTAAGTCTGATGCTTTAATTTTATTTTGTATGATTCAAAATAAGAAATTTAATCTCTTTGTTGTTTATCGATCTCCTAGATTGCCTGTATTGAAATTTATTGATGAGCTTTCATTAGAATTGAATTTATACAAATATGATATTAATATACTTGTTGGTGATTTTAATATAGATGTTTTGGCATTTGATGATGTTTGTTATAAAATGCATATTTTAGGTTTTTTGTCTGAGAACAATCTTCGTATTATTATTTCTTCTCCTACACGGATAACCAATGTTACTAATTCTTGTATTGATCATTTTTAATTAGTGGAAATACTATTAAAATTGTTATTCTTATATTGTTGAGAGTTTTTGACCGATCATTTTCCAATTGTTTTATGTATAGACATTTTATCGGATCTAGAACATGTCTCAAATGTTCAAAAGATTAAGTTTAATGAATTGAGTTCTTGTTTGAATTTTTCAGATTGGTCCTGTGTTATGAATTGTTCTGATGTTAATGTTGCTTATGATAATTTTGCTGAAGTGTTAACTGATTGTATTCAAAGTTGTACTACTACTGTTTCTGTGTCACGAAAGTTTAGAAAAATTAAGCCATGGATTACCAGTGAATTGGTTTTGTTAATGATTAAAAGAGATAAGTTAAAAAAGAAAGTACATCAATTTCCTGATGATATTTATCTAAAGATTAGATTTAAGTGTTTAAGGAATTATGTTGTTAGCTTGACCCGTAAGACTAAATGGACTTATTATCATAACCTGTTTAAGAATGCTAAAACTATTAAACAGAATTGGAATATTGTTAACTCTATTATTGATGTTAAAAAAAAATAAGAAATTTTGTAATTTTGGTACTACTGATTTATCTGATTTGAATTATTTTTTGTTAATGTTGCTAAATCTACTTGCTCCAATCCTAAATTTTGTTCTCAGGGCATGCCTCCTGCTCCTTCTTCTTCTTGTTACCTATATCCTGTTACTGTATCTGAAACTATGAATAATATTTTCTCCTTATCAAATTCAGCTTCTAATGGTGTAGATGGTGTTTCGGTTAAGATTTTGAAAGCTAATGCTAATCTTTTTGCACCAATTTTGACTTTTTTAATTAATTTATCTTTTACTCAAGGGAAGTTTCCTAATGCTTTAAAGTTATCATTGGTCATTCCTATTTATAAATCTGGTAATATTTCTGATTTTACGAATTATAGACCTATTTCCTTATTAATACATTTCTCTAAACTATTTGAAAATCTATGAAGATTAGAATTTTATCATTTCTTGATAGACATTCAGTTTTGTCTCTTTCTCAATTTGGCTTTCGGCCTGGGCTTGGAACGGAGGTTGCTGTTGCTAAACTTGTGGGAAGTATTACAGAAGCTTTGGATTCTGATCTTCATCCAATTGCTGTTTTTCTTGACTTAGCCAAAGCTTTTGATTCTGTTAATCATAAAATATTGTTAAATAAATTATCTTATTATGGTTTTAGAGGCATTGTTTTGATTGGTTTTTCTTACTTTCACAATAGAAAGCAATCAGTTTGTATCCATAATAATTATAGTGATTGGCTTACAATTAATGTTGGAGTACCACAAGGTTCTGTTCTGGGCCCTTTATTATTTCTCATTTATATAAATGATATTCTTTACCAACAGTTTTGGAGATATCCAAGCCTATGCCGATGATATTGCTGTTGTTTATAGTAAGCCAAATCTAATTAATGAAGCCATTATTTCTAGTGATCTTAATAAAATTAAAATTGGCTTTTCTGTAATGACTTATCCTTAAATATATCTAAATCTTTTCTTCTTCAGTTTAACCTTTATGGTGTCATTCCAGCTTTTCCTTCTATTTTTTATCATTCTAGTGATTGTTATACTTACCCTAATTGTAAGTGTCCCAAATTGACTCAAGTTTCCTCTGTTAAATATTTAGGAATTATTTTAGATCGAAAATTAAATTGGCAATTTCATATTAATTCTTTAGTTAATAAATTAAAATATAGTTCTATGCTAATTTTGAACTTAGTCATTGTGCTCCTTATCATATTTTGTTAAGTGTATATTATGCTCTCTTTCAATCTTTCTTACAATATTGTATTTCAATTTGGGGTGGCACATATAAGACTTTTTAATTCCTATTCACAAGTTGCAAAAGTGTTTTCTCTTATTTTACTCATAGGCTTGATACCGATTTCAGTAAATTTAACTCCCCTCTTTCATATGATAAACTTTATTTATATTTTTTAGCTTTATCTACATTGCATGTTTCTTTTAATAGGCCTTTTAAAGTCACTTCATATTTTACACGACTTCAATCTTTTTTTCCAATTAATGTACCCACACCACGTAAAACAGTTACACTTCATCAATATCTTTATTTGGCACCTCGTATTCATAATTTTATTCCTTATAGTATAAGATCTTCTATTAATCGTGTTAATCAAAAGAAATACTTAAAACAATGGATCTTAAATACTGATGATAATATTCTGGGAACTTTATATTGATTTTGTAAGTTTTGATTTTACATTATTATGTGTTTAACCATCACAGGACGAGTTAACTCTTTGTTGATGGTTTTATATTGATATTTGATTTTTTGTGTCTAATTTATTGCTTAATAAATTTATTATTATTATTATTATTATTATTATTATATTGAACATTAGAAAACTTTATGAATCCTGTTTACAAATTTACAACGCTTATCAAACTTAATGAAGATAAAACACATTATTAATTCATCATTAAGACCCCAGTCTAAAATACCTACGAAAAAAAGTACGAATAGCATTAATGGGTTTACACTCAACATATGGCTTTACATCTCAACATATTAGTTTAAGTAAATGCAAAGATTTGTTTTATATAACTAATATACAAGATTTAATAAAGAATTAGTAACTAAATTAAAAGAGATGAGAACATAATAAATGTTATTTTGTTACTAACGTATGTAAGCAATAGCAAAAACACTAAACTTTCAGGAAAATAACAAGAATATAACGCTTTTTGTCTGATTTAATCTAACATATTATTTTCATACGCCCGTGGAATAATGACAAAAATACAAGACCATATGTTTAGTATTTATGCAGTGAGGGATATTTCATCTAATCTAGTATAATATAGACAACAAACATATGGAATACTGTTAGAATATGATGTTATCACTAATCAGTTGATTCTTTTCCTTTGGATATTATAACAAATAAAAAACTATTCCGACAGGATTTCAATGATAATGTAATCTGCTTTTCTTCACAAGCATAATTTTTATACCGGTGTTAGAAAACAAAAACATATGTGTTTGTGTCCAAAATAAACCTGCGTTGGTTTGTTGTTCTGATTTACACGAGTTGAAACTTATGTTGAATTGCTAAAATCAGAAAACAGTAAACTGCTCCGATATTTTCAGTAATTAATTTCTGTAGTTAAAACATTTCTCAACCAAGTAGGAGATATTCTGGTTACACCAGTAAATTTATCGAACCAATTTCGTTATAAATATACATCTTAAAAGCAACCAGAAAAATATAGCAGCTTGATATTGAAAAAGATCAAGGCTTGGGTCTAACAGATTCAACTTCTTTGAACGTCAAGTAAAAATACTCCGAGTTAACCCTAACATTGATAATTTACCTAAATATTTTATTTATACCTTCTGATTAGCTGAAAACGAGTTATAAATGATCCTAATCCAGTCTTCAGCTTTACATCGTCAAGTTTTCTAAAGTTGCATGATGAATTAAGTATTCAACATGCACAGTATTCCAGAACGTTCTATAAAAGTTCTAGACATTTAAATAATTACTTTCTTACCAATTCACGACATTTACAATTTCGTATTTAAGATAATACATCATAATCCTGGCTGCATGACAACAAACATTGTACTTCTTTAAAATAATATAATGGTAAGACTGTACCATCGAATGATTGTACAGCTGAGTCCAATACCACCTTAATGCATCGGCAAGTGGCATTTTTGAGCGTGAGAGACGTCGTACATACATATTAATTTACTAAGGATTAACCACATTTATAGATAAGATCTGCATACGCTGATACAAGACGTATTGCTGCTGATGCAAGTCGCGTTTCACCACGGTGGCATTTCTATCATCTGCATAACTTGTTTACGGTGAAATTCCCAACCACTTGAAAATCCAATATCACGAGGTTAGACATATATCACAGCCGTTTTTGAAAAGACACATTAATACAACGATTAAAAACACACACGTGGAAGAGCTCTTAGGATAGCAGTTGACTCTAAATCCTCATCCCAAACTAATTGTGAGCAAACTATGAATTGTTGCTTGAAGAAATCATTCAGGTTAGTGAGCATCCTTACTCTACGACGAACTGATAAATTTTTTTTCCTTTTCTTAAAATAATTATTCAGTTTTTCCTCCTGAAATTCATAATGAGTTTAGGAATAATAGATTAGTAATTTCTAACCATTATGTTGTGCATAAAACATTCATTTCTGGCATACCTGGCTTCCTACCACTTTGTTGAAATAGTCTTGTCTACAGACAGGTGCCTGTTGCGGAAATCATAATTTTTCTACCATAAGTCATACTGAATCACTAAAATGTTGCCGTTTGTCTGAGAGTTTGTCTAGTTTCTAACATTTGATAACTTCCATATTCCGTACTTCCATTGAAGTTTATTCACCGCTAAGAAGTATAGTTCTTACAGTATTATACTATAACAAGTACCACATTTGAAGCGCAAAAAACAGAACATCATAAAAATAAAATATGAAGACAGATTGGGGTGATTTTTTTTCTAAGACTTGTAACACTTGACAAAAAATATGTCGAAACATTGTGTTTTTGGTTATATATATATCATGAAAAGGCTGGTGTATTTAACTTCTATTAAAACAGGACTTTATTTACTCCAACTATTAATTGATGTAACCTAAAAACTCGTCAATTAAGTATATTTCTATACAGAGCAGTTTTTGACATTATTTTTAAATTAAATCTCAAACTATCTTATCATACGTTATACGAGTGACTTTACAAAACAAAGACATGTTCGTTTTATTTTGAAATAATAGCATTTATTTTTTAACAACTGAATTATTTATGGATGTCTATGTATAAAATATTTTGACACTTTAAGATTTACTGAGCAACTGAAGTAAGAATTTAAAGTTAAATTACAAAATGTTATAGTGTAAATTTAAGTACGAAACTGAAGAATAGATGGCTAAAACTATAAAGAGAAGAAGCATTTTTAAGTTTAGGATAATGTAAGTAAACTAAATGGCATGTAGATTTACAAGTGAATTAACCTGTGACAAATAACCTACATACCCTTAATGAAAAAACACAATCCTCAGAACATAACAACAGTGAGAAAATATAATTATATTCCTTTCGTGTAATTCTTTGTTATTCAACTGGAAGTGACCACATATGTTGCTCAGTGAATCAGTCTACCGTGAAACTAACACTGCGGTTTTCAGACTGTGGAAAGTTCTGGCCAAAAACTCAAAACCTGTATCGAAATAAAAGTAAAATAATGATATAAATATTAAAAAGCTGCATATATATATCAGATTTACTGTCAAAAAATTAGCATGTGAAACCCGCTGCTACTATAGTAAATTATTGATAAAATTTCCTGTTTCCTTTTCTACTCTGTAGCAATGTGGATTTTATTTTAATCAAGAAAGCAGTAAAGGATGTAAATGTCAGGCATGATCTGATAAAAGTACATGAAACATAGATTCATGTGTAGTAGCTTAGTGTTGAAACAAAGCTATTCGCACACTGGCCTTGTCGGGTGTGTTATAAATATAATTGTCAAATACCACTATTCGGTCAGACAAAAACGCCTATATACAAGTACATCCTTCAGAAATAAACAACTAAACAGTCTTATTTTTCAGTACATTTAAAATTCAATCTAAACTTTACATAAAATACTGCTTTTAAAAAATAGTGTTCCTCCTGTCGCGCATTTAAGTTTTAACTGGTATCCTTCCTGTATAGAACTGTGGCACAAATAGCTAGAGTCGAAGAAATATATTTCAACTTTGCATTAGCTTTACGTCTACAACGAGACCAAATTACTTTTAGATGATTCTCACTCGGTTTATTTAAGCAGAAATCAATGTCTTGAAGTAGGTCACTTTTTGAGCCATTTATATTTCATTTTAGTTACATCAACAGATCTGAAACATTTGTTTGTTTTGAATTTCGCGCAAAGCCACACAAGGGTTATCTGCGCTAGCTGTACCTAATTTAATAGCGTAAAAACTAGAGGGCAAGCAGCTAGTCATCATCACTCATTGCCAACTCTTGGGCTACTCTTTTACCAACGAATAGTAGGATTAACCTACCTTCACATGATAACTCCCCCATGGCTGAAAGGACGAGCATGTTTGGTGCGAAGGGGATTCGAATCCGCGACCCTTAAATTACGAGTCGAACGCCTTAACCCGAGGCGATCTGAAACATTAAACAATAAGTAGCTAACACAACTAACATGAAACACTGATTTCTGACGTCCCTCACAATCTAATCTCTAAAAAACATCTGATCCAACGTTCAATAAACTGTTTTAGTTAGATAGATAAGTCTTCTTTATATATAGTTAACTGCGATCAAAAGAGTAGGTGACTAGTTGCAGTACATTAGGAACTATTTTAACTTAGAAAACTAATTTACATGTGTATTTCTCATGGGCGGTTTTCATTAGACTTCTGAGTCAATAGACGCTGTCTCTTAGATAATTATAATCACTAGATGAATCAACATGTGTTAGTTTGCCTGTTATGTTGCAAGCCAGGTGTGTGAGCAATGTTTGTTTATCTTGTACATTAACATAGTTAAACAGGTGAAACAACAATATATATGTGTGTGTGTGTTATACATTATTCCAGCTAAAGAGTTCAAGCAAACTTTCATTAATTATAGATTATTTAACTTTAAAAAAAATAATCACCTGTTTCGCGCTTATCAGCAGGCCACTGAGACTTGAAGTTTTAGGCGTCCCAGGAGAATTGATTACTCACAACATGGTTGTTTAGTTTGGTTTGGTTTGAATTTCGCGCAAAGCTACACGAGAATTATCTGCGTTAGTTGTCCCTAAATTAGCAGTGTAAGACTAGAGGAAAGGCAGCTAGTCATCAGCACCCACCGCCAATTCTTGGGCTACTCTTTTACCAATGAATAGTGGGATTGACCATCACGTTATAACGTTCCAACCGCTGAAGGGGCAGCATTTTTGGTGCGACAGGAATTCGAACCCCCGACCCTCAGATTACGAGTCGAGTGCCTTAACCACCTGGCCATGCCGAGCCAGATGTTTAAGCTCTCGAACTGTAACATGTATTACAACACAACCATAGCAGTTTGTGCTCATAAAAACAATCCTAGAAAACGGATTAGCATAATTCAGAAAATGGTGTTTGAGTTCTCATTACAATATAATAATTCTAAAGAAAATTCCAGAAAAAGAATAAATATTTAACCAGGAAACCTATATTAAGCTGTAGTTCTGATAAACGTTTCGGCGGATACTCTTCTCAAACAATGACTCCTTAGAATCCTTTTTTTTTTTTTAATCCAAAGCAGTTTCTACCTTTGAAATTTAAATTAACAACAAACAAGACGAAAATAATTCAACGCTATTTCCTCTTAGCTGAAAAATTATGATATTGAAATGTTGATATTATATGACTTGCCGTTTGTATAAATATATATATATATATTTGAAAGCTCTTGTTAAAATATTCTGGCAATAAGCATATTTTTAGTTTTAGGCCTATCTCGGACAGTCGTAAAATGAGTTTATTTATAAAAAATTCGCACACTTAATGTATGTTTGCACTCTAGGATGCTGACATCATTAATGTTTTATATTATTTTTGTACAGTACGTTTATTTACATTGTAGTAGTTTCTACTGTAATATTAACAACCATATTTCTCGTTTACAGAACTGTTCCTGTAATTCTTTTCGAATTTTTACTGCCTTTTTATTACTTTTCACATATAAAATATTAAACAACAAAGATAAGCTACCGAGTGTGACTTAATTCCTCAAGACTGTAAAACATGACATCCACTTGCTAGCAACATCACAGTCTTGTTCTTATCTTTTACTCTTAACAAAACTAACCAAGTGACGAGTAAAATCATGCTTGTGGACGCTCGTTAAACATTTTTTTGTATATTTTGGGCACAATGGTACGAGTCCACTTGTGTCTTCTATGCGCATCTTCGTAACTGAACATTCTGGCAAAGTGAATTATAGTCCCCCGCTGGAACAGCGGTAAATGTTTGAAGTTTCAACGCTAAAATTAGGGGTTCGATACCCTCGGTGGACAGAGCAGATAGCCCGATGTGGCTTTGCTATAAGAAACACATATACGTGAACGATAAATTTCTATAAAAATGATTTAAAAAGAATTATTTATGTCAGTTCAGAAGTAATAAGGTAATATAAATGCAGTTATAAGGAACTTGAAATCCCAAATATGTTACAAGTTTTTTTTATAAAATATTTTATAGATTTCGGAAGTATAACTGATAGAAAATAAAGATTAATATTACGAAAAAGAAGGGCATACATACGTACAAAGAACTATCAAGACTGCTTCGACATGGAAAACGAAGTCAGAGGCCTCCTTGTATCTGGAAGTGTGCTTACTAAGTACTTTTTCTTGCTTTATCATGAAAAACACTAATCATGCATTTTACCTCGTTTGAAAATACACTATGTGAATGGTTCTTTCCTTGTAAACTTGAAGAATAAGCGAAATTTCTTAGAGAAATAAAATAAATCTTACAGAAATTAAATGAATTTCTATCTAGTCTTTATCAGAAATAGCTAGAGTATTTCAAAACTCACAGTGTTAATAAAGTTTCCAACTGAATAGTTTGCTTATATATTCAATAACATGAAATTTAAATCATTAGTATATGTCCGACTGAAAAGTATTATAAAAGTTTGTAAAAAGTTTTCGCAGTAATGTGATTTACGAGTCGAAATAGTAGAACTTATGAATGATAATATTGCATTTTATGCAGTTCGAATTTGTGAGTTTCTCTTTTATTTTATTTTTTCAAGGCAAGATCAAGGCCTTTTAACTTCACGAGAGGTTTTTTTACATTTTTCGTTTTTTTAAGGGGAGGTTTAAGATCCTTTATGAGAATGGCTTCCTTACTGTAATTAAACTCAATTGAAAACCGATATTGACGAGACAAAACAAGCGTAAAAGACATGTATCAAAGAATTAAGCTAACCTACTTACTCCATATTTAAATATATACAATACTTGGTATACAGTAATACTGTGAATATATATAAAGCAAAAAATTGTTTGTACTCTAATGAACCAACAGTATTCAAGAAAAATATTTTTGGTGTTCTACCAACAACGGTCCTTATTATTGTATATTTTAATAGTAACACTAATGTTTCATCTTAGCTCTTACATATCTGGTACAATGAGTGTTTGTGTATGTATGTAAATGTATACATACTTCATTGCGATTATTTTGCACAAACAGTCTCAAGTTGTTTTACAGCTTACAGAATAGTACAGTTATGACAGAAAGTGTTCGTACCCCTGCGTCCCAAGTGGTTTTTTGCTCATAACGTAAAAAATATCATGATTAGGTTAATAGACTTAGAAATATTATAAATATTATATTAACACACATCTACATACATTTTTATGTAAATTAAACGACAAATAAACTGTTTATGAACAAAAATAGGAGGATCAGAAAGTGTTCGTACACTTCAGAACGTGTGAAAACTGATATTCCCGTAAACATTTTGTTTAGTTTGGCGAATAAACTACATTATACCATTCCAGAACTAGACACTGAGTTCATAATTATTGGAATTTAGCCAGCAAAAAATGTACTTCCAGCAATTTAGCGCCGTCTCCGTCATTATCTGCTTGGTCATCATGGCGAACAGGAAACAATTGTCCAGTGATTTAAAAATCCGAATTATTGTAAAATAATTCTCGTGTTTCTCTTTCCGGTATTGCTACACAACTTAATGTGCCGAAATCTACTGTTTAAAGCATAATTGCCAAGTTTAAGCTTACAGAATCAACTGCTAACCTCCTCGTTCCGGACGCCCAACCAAATTCCAGAGAGAACCAAGAGGAAGGTTCTCAGAGAAGTTATATTGTAGTGACCCTCGTTTAACACGTAATGACATACAGAAACTGATAAGAGAAACTAGGGTTGAAGTAAGTATCTCCACAGTTACGAACATGTTACGCTCTTCTGGGTTCAAAGCATGCCGTCCTCGTAGAACACCAAATTTAAAGCCTGTTCATTTATAAGCACGATTGAGGTATGCAAGAAAGCATGTAGATAAATCCTTTACCTATTGGAAAAGTATTCTTTGGTCAGACGAGACTAAAATCGAATTTTTCGGCCACAATGATGTTCGCTATATTTTCCGTAAGAAGGGAGAACGAAATCTTCTAAAGAACACCGTCTGTACAGTTAAACAGGAAGGTGGCTCGATCATGCTATGGGGTTCCTTCAGCTCTTCTGGTGTAGGCAGCCTTCACCGCGTCAACGAAATCATGAAAAAAGAAGAGTACGTTGATATATTAGGCACTTATATCAAGAATGATGCTCGGAACTTGCAGCTTGGGCGTCGTTGGATCTTCCAGCACGACAATGACCCTAAGCACAAATCGAAATATGTGCAATCCTGGTTGCAAAGGAACCACATAAGCGTTCTGGAGTAGCCATCACAGTTACCCGATCTCAACCCAATTGAAAACGTTTGGCATGAGTTGAAGACCAGGGTTCATCAGCGTTATCCGAAAAATTTGCAAGACTTGGAAGCCTTATTTAAAGCAGAATGGAAGAAAATACCAGTCGAGTACTGTCAAACGATCATGGAGGGCTATGAGGAGAGATTACGGCAAGTAATTCACCTAAAAGGCTGCACAACTGACCATTAAAGTAGACGCACTAACACTTTCTGCTCTTCTATGTTTGGTTATTTGTTTATAAACAGTTTATTTGTCATTCAATTTACATAAAAAATGTATGTAGGTGTGTGTTAGTATAATATTTATAATATTGTATACTTTTATTGTCCTAATCGTGATACTTTTTAAGTTATGAGGATAAAACTACTCATGACGATGGGGTACGAACACTTTCTGTCATAATTGTAAATGTGCTTAATTTGAAACTTATTTACACATTATTTTGAATAATTACTGAAAGGTATTTGAAGCTTTAACGACCATTATTCATTTGTCACAATTGAAGTACATAATCCATTTTTATTTAATACACACACAAGTGTACATAACAAAAACATGCATAAAAGTTCATCTCGATCATAATTGTATAAGAAGACGAAACAAGAACTTCATATTTAATGAAATAAAATGCCTAAAGTACAATTTAAAGTAATGACTGGCAGCGTAAATATTTAAAGCATGGAAGAGATTAAATGCAAGCCAAAACACGCATCTCAAGTGTATAAGAGCTTACTAAACCCCAAAAGACAATGTAAATCAAAGTTCAAAAGTTAGTTTCAAAATGCTACAATGTTTTAAAACCGGTAAGGACGAAATAATAAGAAGTTATTAATTTTATTATAATTTATTTTTCAGAATCTAGTTTATAAAAGACACGAGTTTTACGTGGAGTTATTTGTTTCTAAATATTATATTATGAGGATTAAAAGCATACATAACCTGCAAAACAATTTTCTCAAGAATAATAAATAGATACAATGATATTAGAATTTGTGTTATTATTTCTTCATATAAGGCACAGATGTATTCGCAGAACACTATTGACATAGACAGGAAAACAAATATTTATAATATCTTTAAATTTGGAGATAACAAACACAAAAAGTGGTTCACAGCAATAAAAACACTTACTTTAACATTAACATGTCTTATACAGTAGAAGAAACATGACTGGTTAAAAGGTAATATAAAAAAAACCATCACGCTCAAAACTTCAGAACATATATTTAAAAAAACAGTGAAATCACTGTATGTGGGTGTTCTTATGGCAGTGTTGCAAATCTGTAGACTTAGCGCTGTACTAACGGGGGCTGGAATCACTGAATAAATAAATAATGAATGTCATTGTCGAGAAAAAAGATATACCAAAGAGTTTTAGCACAAACCTTCTACTCACTCCCCAATGACTCAGTTGTAAACTTGAGGCATTAAACACTATTAATCGGACTTTAATAACCCTTGGTAGTCACAGTTCACATAACGTATTAAGTGACAAACAAAATTTAAAATGTGTTGATGCTAACTGAAAATAAGTAAGTATAGTATTTCAGCTCATAATAACAAAACATATATTAACATTATTGTGTGATTATGCCATTTGAACCTGTTTAAAACCTGAAAATTCTGCAGTGACTTAATCTGTCGCTTTAACTTTCCCCTTGAAAAACCTATGCTGTTTTTCTATTTTCCCAAGTGGACTACAAACCAATGTTTTTTGGATGCGAAAAAATACCAATAAAGAAAGCTCCGAAAAGAAAGATGCTTTTTGAACTAAAAATGCTCATTAGAAATATTTTGAAGTTCCATTATCAGTAACATATTATTTTAATGTAACTTATTTTCTAACGTGAACATGAACAGAGTATAACTTAAAGGTTACTGTCTTCTTTTTTTAAGAGATAATCACTTAATCGATAAACACATATAACGTTTTGAAACGATTATTTGTGGAATAATAATAATAGACGTATTTCAGTGCAACATTTTGTCTCTAAGATTACTTTATTAATATTTCCCACAAATATTTGAACCAAAATTTTATTAATGATTATTAAGCTATTCGAATTATTTAATTCTTTGACATCATCTCAGTTCTTATAAGATTACAATTAGTTTTTCTCCTAAGTGAAAAACTACTAAATATAAATCATTGCACATGTTTCGAAATGTTTTGTTCCCAAAATATTTATTGGATGGGTATGTGTCTGGAAGACACAGCTGGAGGCAAGAGTTGCTAATCCAAACAATGTCAGGAAAAAAAAAACTAAAGTAAACAGAAGTCTTCAATAAATCAATTGTCTTTTTTGTTGTTGTGCTAGGTGTTAGGAAGATAACACAAACTGATAAAATGGCTTTTCAAACTTACTACTAACTTTATATTCATAAATTTCTAATCTTCCTGAAAACCAAACATTTTAAGCTCACAAATTAAGAAATCACATAAACATTACCTTTCGAATTAAAGTAGAAAAACTATATTTATATTTTCTCTGCATGTATAACCAGTTGAGCACTTACTTACCGGCATGTCGAGCCAAGATCGATCTCCTGGTGGTCTAGCTCACAAGTATTTTAATAAGAAATGTAGATATGCATATATATCAAAGATAGACAGTTAAACCAACAAACATCCCATCTGTGATAATGCACGTTAAATCGCGAAACAGCAAAAATAAATCTCAGAAATTTTATATAACTCATGAAACGAAATATCAAGTAGGCAGACATTCTCAGAAACTTTACGGTATCAAGATGAGTAGAACTCTAAACAAAAGTGCTACGACTCATACGTGCATACAACAAAGGATTTTACTTATCTACGTATTTTATGACATAGTTTATTAAGAGAAAGAAAATACATACAACCATTGTTTTAATAATTGAAGAGATACAGATATATCGTAGTATGTAACTAAATTTAAAAAATTCATAACTGTAAGCTTAACTTAGATGTCCCTTTCTTTGCTTTTCATTCTACTGAAAAATAAAAAGGTATTACAGATATTAATATCAGGAATGGGTACTAATAAAAAAAGCATCAACTAATAAAAGGTGTCACTTAGATATATTTATAGTTACTGACCGACCATAACAATCCCACAGTCAGACAAGACTACCCTATTAGTTTAATAATTGTTGAAGTCGAAACCAATAACTAACTTCTCTTCCTCACGATCTTGCTACCAACATGAACAAATGTCTTCAGGTCATTTATTTGTTCACTTGAATGATATTTAAGAATTGTTTAGATTCTGTAAGTCATGATGTGCTTGCTTGCTGACAGCGCAATGTAAGAAATGTAGGTGAGACAAGAAAATAGATCTAATAAGTCTCGATACTGAATACTGGCATTAAAATAAATCCTATTACCGAGTACCGCGGTATAGCAGCAGAATTCATTCATGGATAAAAGTAATGTTAAAAGACGCAAGTGAGGCTTGATTGGTCCTTTTTAAAAGGTGTAAGAGTCAACATAGATGTTTATAGAACAGAAAAGGTACGAACAAACCATATTGTATACTAGTCACTTGCTATTACGACCTTTAATTTTTTGCTTTTAATAAGTTTCTATACAGGTGAACACTGGCATACATGAGTGAATTTCTTCTTAAGGAAACAGCGCAGATAGCACTCGTGTAGCTTTGCACAAAATTCAAAATAAATAAACCTTAATGAAACCAGGAAAAGTAGATGGTTTACAAAATGCTTTAACTGCATTTACTCATGTCTATACAACTTTTTGTATTAGCTCGTTTTACCGTTTCCTTTGAACTATTTGATCTGCCATCCTTTCTCTCTTCCCCCTAGACAAAGCTGGCTCAGGTCTTATGTTGATAACGTTCCGTTTGCATTCTTACCGTGCAGTGGAAAAGTTTATTTCCAAATACTGTGAGCATCTGCACAAATATTCCATCCTCACAAACACTTGCTGTGTGTCGGTCACTCATTAGTGATAGAGTAGTCATTCAACGACAATAGTCAATCTCTAAGACGCGTCGCTTATACCAGGCACACCAAGAATATCGACGTTAATTGCCATGTTACGTATGTACACGTGGATGTCAACCACAGTTATCAACATAACATAAAGTTATAACATCTTAGTGATTTGTCATAGCTTATTTTACATTTTTACAACTTGTAAAAATGTAAAAAAAAAGCTATGACTTATACATAATATTTTTTTGTATTGTTCATTGCTCGACTAACACTAATACCAAACTTTATGTGTCTAAATGTATTTATTTCCAGATGAGGGCGCTGCAATACATGTGCAAGAAACTCGTGCTATAAAAGCTCCAATACTGACTGTGTGCGATCATTTCAGTGAATTACAAACGAAGACGAATTATCTCAACGACGAATGCTGCCATTCTGATAAGTCAGTTGTTCTCATGTTATGCGTAACCGTGGTAGCTTGGTTGTGTTTGAAACTTTCTTTACAACTTGAATTTAGTCAGCAGCAGGTTCGTGAAAGTTCACAAGTTTGAGGAATAAAAATATAATACTGCATATTACACAATATATTTATTAGTTTTTAATCATGAAACTCTGCATAAGAGAAACACTAGTTTTTTAAAACGATTTTCTGTAAAAAGAGACGAGTTTCTAAGATCACTGAGATGGCAGACGTTTTCTCAGTCAGTCTACACACCGTTAACAGTCCGGCTACAAATTTTCCCAGGAAGTCAGTAAACCGGACGGGCGACTTTGGTGGTGATGAAGGCTGGGAGGCTGGAACTCAGAGCCTCCTCTCTCTCCTAACGGTGATCGGAACAAGCCTGTCAATTGTCGGAGTAGTACTGGCGTTTATAACTTACACTCTATTTTCTGATCTCCGCACGATGAGTGGTACATCTTTGTTGAACCTATTAACGGCTCTTTTTTTGTCTCACCTGTTGTCCGTCATCAGCGTAGAGAAGGTGGATGACAACGGACTGTGTACGACCTTGGCATTTTTGTTACACTACATGTGGCTGTCCGTACACTGTTGGTTAGCTGTCATGGCCAGAGACATGTTTCGGACCTTCCGTGACAACGTCAATTTACAAGTTTCACCTCTAACCGAGAGTCGAAAATCTCTCTTCAAGCGCGTTCTCTTCGCCTGGGATTACCTGGAGCCCTAACCTGTTTGGCAGCTCTGCTCTCCTCCAACGATAAAGTTGAAAACCACCAGTTTGTCGTTCCAACTTGTTGGTTCGTAGATTACAATACTCTGCTCTATACCCTCGAACTCCCAGCTGCTGTACTAGCCGGAGCTGACCTGATATACTTTGTCCACTCGGCTATCGTTATCCGTTACACTGCTAGCATACAGATGAACCGCCGTACATCTGAAAAAATGAAGCATCGCCGTTATCTTCAGCTGTTCCTTTATTTGAAACTCGTATTATTCCAGATAGCCACGTGGTTGTGTTGTCTTTTAGCACAAGTTGCTGGCATCTTCTCCTTGTGGTTTACCTTTTCTGTTCTGGCTTCTCTTCAAGGGTTCTTCGTGGCCATAGCGTACAGCTGTAATTCAGACGTTTTTCGGCTCTACAGCAAGTCTCTGAAGGAAAATCGTAACGAAGAAGGTGGGTTATGGAACATCAGAAGTTTCTCATTCCACCAGCTTGACTCAGTTGACTTGGACCCCATCACCTGATATAGTATAACAAACAAAATTTAAAGTTTTCTTAAATGAACCAAATAGATATGTTTGTATTTTATAATTATCCTGTCATATACTTGTCCTTTACTAGTATTCTACTCGGAGACATAGGGTATTTATTTTAAATCCTCTATAAACAAGCAGTTTATGTTTGCATATAACTACATTTATCGGAGAAAACTGTGGCGTGCATATTTTATCTCCATACCTAATTTCATCTTGTGTTTAATTCTATTGCTCTCCTAGTAGCACTACTTGGAAAATTCTTGAATTTTTGCCAATATTTCTTAAATTGATTGGCATCTCAAAATTATCTCCATTAACCAAATCTTTGTTGTATAATTAATTTCGTTAGTTTCTTTGTATGAGCTATAACATGCTTTGTTATCACTGTAGGAACCATAACATTCATATTATTGTTGTATGACACGTATATAATTTTTACTGTATTACTGTTCACTTGTAATGTGTAAACTCAATGATCCGTCACTTAATTATCTTCATTGCTTTATTATTTTACCCAACATATGCGTCTTATTCATAACATGATTCATCACCTATGTCACTTTCATTGCATGATCCCAATGCTTACATTATCTTAAACTACAGTATATCACTCTTTTCATTGTTGTAGTAAGACACGTTATCATATATTTACGTTTTATGTATGATCCCCTACTATGTTCTGTAACCATATGCTTTGTATTATGACCAATGTTTGTTGTAATATTTATCCGTCATAATGTTGTGCGTGATAAGATTCATTGTTAATATAGTAAGTTTTACTTGTTTCTATTTTCCTGTTATATTTAAAGTAACGAGTAGAATTAGATTATTCATCAAATCAAACGATTATGTCTAGCTATACTTTACAATATGTATGCCAAACTTATATTTTGAACGTACCGGTAATAACTGACAAGTCAGTAACAAAATAAACGTACGTTTATTAATATTGTCATTGTTTCACACAGAAATATTTACTGTGAAGTATTAAAAATTATTCTGTGGGATAAATGTGTATTTTAAATATGTGTATTGTACAAATAACTTTTCGATATAATTATGATTTATAAATCAGTTATAATGTTTTCAGAGATGAAAGCATTTAATAAAATTGTGTCACAACATGACTGTGTGTTGACATTTATGTTAAAGAAACGATATTCTGTGAAATTAAACACTGTTCGAAGGAAGAAAAACATTCTATTCACGTGAAGTATCGAAATGTACTTATTCCATTATCAGTATTAAAACACATATAAATACAAATAAACTAAAGTTTGGGTGGTATTGAGAACAATGAAACATAGAAATTATTCAGAAGTGAGCAGTATATAAAATTGCTTGAGTGAGGAAACATGTTATACAAACATAGTAATAAGTAGATAGTATAAGATAATGAAAGTGACTGGTATGAACATCATACATGATAAGTGATTAACCTACCTTTTCACGTCTGAAAAGGGCATATCAATGTTCTGTCCAAGCATGTAGTATTTTCTCCTCAAAATAAATCATTTCATTATGCTAATAAGTTGTTGTTTGCTAACTTGTTATTGGTATGTAAAGTTAACACGAACAAATATTGAATTAAACAAGAGAATAACCTGAAAAACATTAAGATTAGTTATAGTCAACGATGTAGGATACGTTAATTACAGAACGTGTTTGTTTGTTACTAAGCACAAAGATATATTATTGGGTTATCTGTATTGGTCCAGCCTTGGCTATCGAAAACCGATTTTTAAGGTTTTAAGACTTCAAACTCATCCCTGAGCCATCTGAAGGCTAGAGATTGGTGGTTATTTTTATTATCTCGATTAAATAGTTTTAACTCGAAATACGTCTATTGATCATTAGTATAGAGAAGTCTCTTTGCAACTAGAAAATTTTCTTTAATGAAAAGTTTAATGTATGTAGGTCTAGTTCTTTGTAATTATGGAGAAGTTGTTAAGTGACATATTTTTACCCGTGTTTTCTCCATAAGATAGTACTGTTGAATGATAGGGTTTTACTATGTGCAGGCAGTTCTACTCACAGTCATAACTGGATGGAATTGTTGAGTTGCAGGGTTTTGTAAGGAAATGCCAGTTTAAATCAATACCCGTATAACTTATAGTCTATTTTCAAATGAGTATTAATATTAGCAGTGTAAGTGATACTAAAGCCACTAAAGTCTCGATTCAAGGTGCATATATTCTGAAACGATTGATAAATGTTGTAAATAAAACGTTTTTCATTTTCTCAACCATATATGTCTTCATTAGAAGACTTCGCGTTTTTCCTTACAAATAAATATACCGTCAGTAATTCGCTAAATAAATGAATGGCAAGTATATGGTAAGATCAAAATAAGCCTCGAAATGCATCCAAATATCGTGAACTAACAATACTGATTAATATTGTTTCCTCAATAATCTTCGAAGTTCAAAGCTACAGCAACTGATAACTCTGGAAGTTTATACAAATCGAAAAAACAAAGTAGCCAGAAAAGGAGAGTTGAATTATATTCTACAACAAAAATCTAATTTAAAACCTGTAACTTCCCGAGCTGACACGTTACATATATTTATCAAAGATAAAATAAATGTCAACGACATGTTTCTTTCTATTCATAACACAATGACATTCCTAGATTAAACCACGACATAAAATTAAAGCTCATGAGGTCTAACTAATCAGTCCTACGTTTGATCATATCTACTTCTAGCTGGTAATTCTCCGATAAGAAAAATATCTAACCATCAATGTTGATGTTGTGTTGTTATTATACATCGATAATGCCACAATTAATTACGTAAAAATAGTTCATACAGATGTTTTGTTGTTGTTTTCTGAAGTAAAGTTTGAATGTTAGGAAAAATTAAAACAAATAAAATATTATTTTAAGTCATTAATTTATTGTTTAATTGGTTAAAACTTTCACTTTTATAAAATAATTATAGATTACTTGATTGTTCATTTGGCGTTTATTAGTGCAAAGCAACTAAGCTATCTCCACCAAATAACCGGCAAAAACAATTGAAATGTGAAATTATTATAAAAGGTAAACATAGAACAATGTCCAAAAATAGGATAAAAGCTTCAAATAGAATTTTAAAAGTCAATGGATTATAAAAAGTTAACAACACAAGGAAATTGGACAGAGTCACAACCGCCAATGACACTGTCCAACGTCAGGGGTAAACCGGTAGGAAAAACATGTTTGAAATGATGCTGTTGACAGAACCATAAAACATGGGCTATCATGGCTTGAGTGTCACAAATACTACAAATTGGTGCATCGGTCCCAGATAAAAGAAAACATGAGTTAAAAAACTGTGGCGAATGCGTAACCTTACCAGAATAAATTCTTCCCTTCAATTCTTACAAAAACAAGAAAGCGAAAAAAACAACAGAAGGTTTGATCTGTAAAAGCTTGTTATCATGTTGCTTACCCAAGTCGACTGCGAACTAATACGAAACCAAGCCTTCAATACAGAACCGTTGTGCAGATATGGGACAAGCACATCTGTGACGGCATCAAAGCATATGGACTTAGTCGTGGTGTCAGCAAACTCATTCCCGCAAATTCGAACGCGGCCAGGTGTTAAAACTGAATATGAACAGAATATAAAGAAAAATTAGCCAACTGTTGTTGAATATCGAAAAACATCAGGGTGAAAATTAACACTAAGCAATTACAGAGCCATTCGTAATGTCGAGAAACTCACTTGAAGTAAAATTGTATATCAAGACGGCTGGTATGGATATTAACCAATACTGTTAACCTGAAGATGACCTAAAAAGGTCGAAACTTTGTTATCTACTTTATTCTAATAAACGTTTAAATACCCATACCAGCCGTCTTGAGATACATGATTACTGGGCCAGTAGAGAGCTAAGAGAATCGAAGCAAATAATACAATGTGTGTAATGGATAGATTCTACATGATACAGGGCAAGAAAAATAGCATACAACTCAACAGTGAATACAAACAGTAGAGGGTATCCTGTGAGCAACCACAAAACCACAAAGTCACAACAAACCATAGCAGACCCCACAAAGTCACCTAATTTCAAACCATCTATATAAACCAAAGTGTAAGAATGGTTCGTAAGATATTCGGGAGAAATAAATATGGTACTTTCAATCGTTGGTATCTGCCTTCCTCAGACGACTCAAAGAAATGTCACAGATGGGGACGGTAATAAGCCATAGCAGAATGTTCTGATCTGTAGGGACAGCAACGTCATCCAGTGACACACCCAACTCAGCCAGCTGCATCTGAATACGAATGCCAAAGGGATTATTTGTAGACCATCTATTCCAAAATAGCATAGCCAAATGAGGAAGAAAGACATAACCCCAGGTGGGAAACTGTGGTAAAGATCAAATCTTCATGGCATATTGCAAATAAAGTTGCAAACAGTGGAGGAGAAGGGAGATTCGTGAGTCTCACTTGGCAAATTATGAACTATAGAAAAGGAGAAAGAATCCGTGGAGATCAAAAGTCCTGGATAGTGAATGAGGTACAGCATCTTCGAGGCCAAGGTCCTGGCAGAATCAGAGCCAAGATATTCATAGTCTAGTTTGGAGCGAACGAGGACTTGATAGATCCTAAGCATGGAACATTGATCTACTCCTGAAGAGGTGGAAGAGAGGATGCGGAGGATGTTCAGTACCCTTGTACTGTTGACGCGTAGCTGCTTGATATGTGGAATGAAAGGCAGCTTAATGTCAAAGACAAGCCCCAAGAAATTTCCCTTAGGGACAACGGGAAAAACAACATGACAAAAACGGATCACGGAATTAGGGTGTATACACCATTGGCGGCAAAGCGCATACAGACGATTTTGGAGAAAGAAAAGGTAAAATTATTTTCTGTCGTCCACGTTAACAAGAGGTTTAAAACGCTCTAAAGCAGCCGCTCAAGAAACCTCATGTTTGATGGCCGACACAAGATGTGGAAGTCGTCGACATAGAACCTGTTTGCAGTAAAAGAAGCAAGTTATATATTGGTAGCATTATTTTTGATACTGAAAAGAGTGACACTCAAGACAGCCCCGAGGAACGCCAAGTTCCTATGGAAAAGAACAGGAAAGTGTCGAATACACACATACTTGGAATCGCCTGTACAGTTATGGATGAATACGGGTAAATGACAACGTAACCCATAAAAAAAAGTCCCACAAAATTTTATACTTCCACATAGTGTTGTAAGTCTTCGCAAGGTGAAATAACACGAAAATAATATTTTCCCTCTTGAGGAAGGATTCCCTGAATGACGTATCAAGTCGAACCAGGTTGTCCGCAGTGGAGCGCTGTCGACGGAACCTATACTGGGTGGGCTAGAGGAGGGTATTCGATTTAAGGAACCAAACAAGACGAATATTAACCATCATCATAAAGACCTTACATAGACAGCTAACCAAAGCAGTTGGACGATAGTTAGAAGGAGTCTTGGGATCCTTTTAAGGCTTAGAGAAAAGGAGGACAATAGCTCGACACCAAGTATCAGGAAAAATATCAGATCAAAAACGAAAGCAACAAGAAGAATAGCAAGAGAGGCAGAAGAAAAGTTACACGTCATCTCGTAGGAAACATCATCAGGTCCGAATGGTGGCCAAACGTGTTAAGGCGTGCGACTCGTAATCTGAGGGTCGCGGGTTCGCATCCCCGTCGCGGCAAACATGCTCGCCCTTTCAGCCGTGGGGGCATTATAATGTGGCAGTCAATCTCACTATTCGTTGGTAAAAGAGTAGCCCAAGAGTTGGCGGTGGGTGGTAATGACTAGCTGCCTTCCCTCTAGTCTTACACTGCTAAATTAGGGACGGCTAGCACAGATAGCCCTCGAGTAGCTTTGTGCGAAATTCAAAACAAGCAAACAAACAAACAGGTCCGAATGGTGTACCACCAGATTGGTGAAGAACAAGTTTGAGTTCCTCCAATACGAAGGGACGATTATAGTTATGGAGACGATCAACCCGAAAGAAAAGAGGTGGTCGTTCTGCCCGAGGTGCAAATAGGTAAACCGCTATTAAGTATCAGTTTAACTAGTTGTTTCTACACTTCTTCACAAAGCGAATTAGGGGAAAAAAACGATAGTTAATTTCAGTGTTGTAACACAGTGTGTATATCTTTTCATATTTAATATACCATTTCAGTAATGTTCCACCATTAATCAGGAATAAATACTTTTTTGTCATGAGTACAGTTTCACTTCACCAAACTTCTCTTCTGCTGTTTTAATAAGAAATTTGCCATTTTTACTAAGTTTCACTTCCTCCTTCTCAAATAATTCCTCTATTTCTGTTGCTCTGTTCTGTCACTCTTTTTTATCGAGCTATTATAAGATTTAACAATATCTGTTATTCTCTCTTCATACCTTCAAAGTTATAAATAACTTCACATTTGTGTCAGCTACTGTATGTTTATCGGTTAATTAAAAAACAACTCTCCTTTCTTACACATTTTTCTTTGTTTTGCTTCTAGGTAGATCCAGTTTTATTCATCGTTTTCCTTTCTTTTATTTATAACTGCCATTCTCACTTATCTGTTTCCCCTACTTTCCAACGGTGACTCAATGGTAAGACTGAGAGCTTTTAACGCTATAAATTGATGTTTGATACCTGTCGTGAGCAAAACACGTATAGGCAGTGGTGTAGCTTTATGTTAAAACAAACAAATCTACTGAATTAAGTATGACTAACACTTTTTATGTAGATTATTTTCCTTCCATTTTTGTCAATACTGAGTTATGGATAACTTCTTTTCTTGTTGCTTTTTCCCTAATTTAGCTTTATTTGTTGAAGTAAACATAACTTTTATTTTCTGCTATCTGTTTTGTTTCTTTACCAAGCTGTCAAACATGTCAAGCACTCACTTTCTAGGAGAATTTT